>NC_048576.1:96225430-96247930 GCF_013265735.2 Oncorhynchus mykiss | reverse complement strand
CAGGGGGGTCAATGTTCTACTGACATCCCTACAGGACAGTCAATGTTCTACTGACATCACTACAGGACAGTCAATGTTCTACTGACATCCCTACAGGACAGTCAATGTTCTCCTGACATCACTACAGGACAGGCAATGTTCCCCTGACATCCCTACAGGACAGTCAATGTTCTACTGACATCACTACAGGACAGTCAATGTTCTCCTGACATCCCTACAGGACAGTCAATGTTCTACTGACATCACTACAGGACAGTCAATGTTCTACTGACATCACTACAAACATCACTATTGTGGTTTGGAAACAGGTGCTTCATAACGCTCATAGTTTCCTGACTCAACAACTAATTACCAACAACTATGGCAGTTATATACACACAGCTGTTTACTACATCTCACTTTGTGTGTGTGCGTGTGCGTGTGTGTGTGCGTGTGCGTGTGTGTGTGGCTAGAGGCAGTATGACACCCCCCACGTTAAGACAGAGATAGATGACATCCCACATGTTAGACTGCAGCCGAAGTATTTTATTTCTGAGCTTTTCATCAGCATCAGCTAAAAACATCTCTGTCCTTTGACACACATGGGCGCACAACACACACACACACACACACACACACACACACACACACACACACACACACACACACACACACACACACACACACACACACACACACACACACACACACACACACAAACTACCAAGTTCTTTCCTGTTCACCTGTTATGACTTCCTGTGGGTAAACCCTGTGCCTCCTGCCATGCATGTGTGTTATGTGTGTGTGTGTGTGTGTGTGTGTGTGTGTGTGTGTGTGTGTGTGTGTGTGTGTGTGTGTGTGTGTGTGTGTGTGTGTGTGTGTGTGTGTGTGTGTGTGAGTCTTTTAAGCCAGGTGAGGTGCAGTCTTAAGGATGCCTCCTAGACAGAACAGTTGGGAGGAGTTGGTTCATATATTATGATTACATTTTATTGACGTTGTTGTTTGTTTTAGATTTCGGGTAAGGTTTTTTTTTCGAGGCCACCCCGAAATTCGGGAGCCGAAGTCTACGCCCCTTCGTCAACTGTATGGATTCTTCAATAAAGTCTTTGTTGTCATTCAACGAGAGACAACTCGTTTTCTTGCACATTTCTTCATTGGGAAATACTGCACCAAACCCCTCGGCATAAACATCAAATTAATGACAGATTCCTTGAGTTATTTTAGATTAATTCTGACTGTTCTGGTCTTTTAAGGGAGTATGCAAGCACAACTGAAGCATCCTCACAGCTAGCCGAACCGAAGCATCCTGACAGCTAGCCGAACCGAAGCATCCTGACAGCTAGCCGAACCGAAGCATCCTGACAGCTAGCCGAACCGAAGCATCCTGACAGCTAGCCGAACCGAAGCATCCTGACAGCTAGCCGAACCGAAGCATCCTGACAGCTAGCCGAACCGAAGCATCCTGACAGCTAGCCGAACCGAAGCATCCTGACAGCTAGCCGAACCGAAGCATCCTGACAGCTAGCCGAACCGAAGCATCCTCACAGCTAGCCGAACCGAAGCATCCTCACAGCTAGCCGAACCGAAGCATCCTGCCAGCTAGCCGAACCGAAGCATCCTCACAGCTAGCCGAACCGAAGCATCCTGACAGCTAGCCGAACCGAAACATGCTGACAGCTAGCCGAACCGAAGCATCCTCATCCTGACAGCTAGCTGAACCGAAACATGCTGACGGCTAGCTGAACTGAAGCATACTGACAGCTAGCCGAACTGAAGCATCCTCATCCTGACAGCTAGCCGAACCGAAGCATCCTCATCCTGACAGCTAGCTGAACCGAAACATGCTGACGGCTAGCTGAACCAAAGCATACTGACAGCTAGCCGAACCGAAACATGCTGACGGCTAGCTGAACCAAAGCATACTGACAGCTAGCCGAACTGAAGCATCCTCATCCTGACAGCTAGCTGAACTGAAGCATCCTGACAGCTAGCCGAACCGAAACATGCTGACAGCTAACCGAACCAAAGCATACTGACAGCTAGCCGAACCGAAGCATCCTCATCCTAACAGCTAGCTGAACCGAAGCATGCTGACAGCTAGCCGAACCGAAACATGCTGACGGCTAGCTGAACCAAAGCATACTGACAGCTAGCCGAACTGAAGCATCCTCATCCTGACAGCTAGCTGAACTGAAGCATTGAAGAATCCATACAGTTGACGAAGGGGCGTAGACTTCGGCTCCCGAATTTCGGGGTGGCCTCGAAAAAAAAACCTTACCCGAAATCTAAAACAAACAACAACGTCAATAAAATGTAATCATAATATATGAACCAACTCCTCCCAACTGTTCTGTCTAGGAGGCATCCTTAAGACTGCACCTCACCTGGCTTAAAAGACTAGCTGGACCGAAGCATGCAGACGGCTAGCTGAACCGAAGCATGCAGACGGCTGGCTGGACCGAAGCATGCAGACGGCTAGCTGGACCGAAGCATGCAGACGGCTAGCTGGACCGAAGCATGCAGACGGCTAGCTGGACCGAAGCATGCAGACGGCTAGCTGGACCGAAGCATGCAGACGGCTAGCTGGACCGAAGCATGCAGACGGCTAGCTGGACCGAAGCATGCAGACGGCTAGCTGGACCGAAGCATGCAGACGGCTAGCTGGACCGAAGCATGCAGACGGCTAGCTGGACCGAAGCATGCAGACGGCTAGCTGAACCGAAGCATACAGACGGCTAGCTGGACCGAAGCATACAGACGGCTAGCTGAACCGAAGCATACAGACGGCTAGCTGAACCGAAGCATACAGACGGCTAGCTGAACCGAAGCATGCAGACGGCTAGCTGAACCGAAGCATGCAGACGGCTAGCTGAACCGAAGCATACAGACGGCTAGCTGAACCGAAGCATGCAGACGGCTAGCTGAACCGAAGCATACAGACGGCTAGCTGAACCGAAGCATGCAGACGGCTAGCTGAACCGAAGCATGCAGACGGCTAGCTGAACCGAAGCATGCAGACGGCTAGCTGGACCGAAGCATGCAGACGGCTAGCTGAACCGAAGCATACAGACGGCTAGCTGAACCGAAGCATACTGACGGCTAGCTGAACCGAAGCATACAGACGGCTAGCTGAACCGAAGCATACAGACGGCTATCTGAACCGAAGCATACAGACGGCTAGCTGAACCGAAGCATACAGACGGCTAGCTGAACCGAAGCAAACATTTCTGATATATACCCATTGAATAAAATAACTTATGAATGGCTCACCCTATCAGAACCCAAAATATAAGCTTGTTTTACTCCAATGTTTGTATATAAAAAAAATGTAGACATTAGCCTAAAAACAATGTTTTAACTATAATTTTGATATCACGGATGGTCAGTCCTTGCATCCATTGCTCTGTCTATGAATTTGAGTGGTTGCATTTCTCCAGCCCCATCCCTCAGATTTTTACTGAAACTTGTTTCTACTGCTGATTGTAGCTTTAATCTGGCACTAAACACCAGTTGATGTTGTTTCTACTGCTGATTGTAGCTTTAATCTGGCACTAAACACCAGTTGATGTTGTTTCTACTGCTGATTGTAGCTTTAATCTGGCACTAAACACCAGTTGATCTTGTTTCTACTGCTGATTGTAGCTTTAATCTGGCACTAAACACCAGTTGATCTTGTTTCTACTGCTGATTGTAGCTTTAATCTGGCACTAAACACCAGTTGATGTTGTTTCTACTGCTGATTGTAGCTTTAATCTGGCACTAAACACCAGTTGGTGTTGTTTCTACTGCTGATTGTAGCTTTAATCTGGCACTAAACACCAGTTGATGTTGTTTCTACTGCTGATTGTAGCTTTAATCTGGCACTAAACACCAGTTGGTGTTGTTTATACTGCTGATTGTAGCTTTAATCTGGCACCAAACACCAGTTGATCTTGTTTCTACTGCTGAGTGTAGCTTTAATCTGGCACTAAACACCAGTTGGTGTTGTTTCTACTGCTGATTGTAGCTTTAATCTGGCACTAAACACCAGTTGGTGTTGTTTATACTGCTGATTGTATCTTTAATCTGGCACTAAACACCAGTTGGTGTTGTTTCTACTGCTGATTGTAGCTTTAATCTGGCACTAAACACCAGTTGATCTTGTTTCTACTGCTGATTGTAGCTTTAATCTGGCACTAAACACCAGTTGATCTTGTTTCTACTGCTGATTGTATCTTTAATCTGGCACTAAACACCAGTTGGTGTTGTTTCTACTGCTGATTGTAGCTTTAATCTGGCACTAAACACCAGTTGATCTTGTTTCTACTGCTGATTGTAGCTTTAATCTGCCACTAAACACCAGTTGGTGGTGTTTCTACTGCTGATTGTAGCTTTAATCTGGCACTAAACACCAGTTGGTGTTGTTTCTACTGCTGAGTGTAGCTTTAATCTGGCACTAAACACCAGTTGGTGTTGTTTCTACTGCTGATTGTAGCTTTAATCTGACACTAAACACCAGTTGGTGTTGTTTCTACTGCTGAGTGTAGCTTTAATCTGGCACTAAACACCAGTTGGAGTTGTTTCTACTGCTGATTGTAGCTTTAATCTGGCACTAAACACCAGTTGGTGTTGTTTCTACTGCTGATTGTAGCTTTAATCTGACACTAAACACCAGTTGGTGTTGTTTCTACTGCTGACTGTAGCTTTAATCTGACACTAAACACCAGTTGGTGTTGTTTCTACTGCTGATTGTAGCTTTAATCTGGCACTAAACACCAGTTGGTGTTGTTTCTACTGCTGATTGTAGCTTTAATCTGGCACTAAACACCAGTTGGTGTTGTTTCTACTGCTGATTGTAGCTTTAATCTGGCACTAAACACCAATTCCTCTAACAGCTAGTGTTTACAAATACAATATTCTGTTCACATATCAGCCTGGTCACTAGAACTACCATTTGATTTGGGATGGTTGTAAAGGTCCTGAGGACGTCGACACATGTCTTCCTCACCGTTCACTGGGCGTGAACTCATGATGCTCGGAGATGAAGCATCCTCAGACCACACAGACCAGGTACTCAGACCACTGTGCCACGGTAGTTCACGATACTCTAGCAAGCCATGGAGAGTACTGGAAGATACTTCATAAAAACAATGCATTGTTTTTCATTATTTTATTTTAAGCCTTCCCCAAACCATCACCCTAACCTTAATCACTAGGAATGAATACCTAAACTAAACCACTCTGAATGAATACCTAAACTGAACCACTAGGAATGAATACCTAAACTAAACCACTAGGAATGAATACCTAAACTGAACCACTAGGAATGAATACCTAAACTGAACCACTAGGAATGAATACCTAAACTACACCACTAGGAATGAATACCTAAACTAAACCACTAGGAATTAATACCTAAACTACACCACTAGGAGTGAATACCTAAACTACACCACTAGGAATGAATACCTAAAATAAACCACTAGGAATGAATACCTAAACTACACCACTAGGAATGAATACCTAAACTACACCACTAGGAATGAATACCTAAACTACACCACTAGGAATGAATACCTAAACTACACCACTAGGAATGAATACCTAAACTACACCACTAGGGATGAATACCTAAACTACACCACTAGGAATGAATACCTAAACTACACCACTAGGAATGAATACCTAAACTACACCACTAGGAATGAATACCTAAACTACAAAACTAGGAATGAATACCTAAACTACACCATTAGGAATGAATACCTAAACTACACCACTAGGAATGAATACCTAACTACACCACTAGGAATGAATACCTAAACTACACCACTAGGAATGAATACATAACTACACCACTAGGAATGAATACCTAAACTACACCACTAGGGATGAATACCTAAACTACACCACTAGGAATGAATACCTAAACTACACCACTAGGAATGAATACCTAAACTACACCACTAGGGATGAATACCTAAACTACACCACTAGGAATGAATACCTAAACTACACCACTAGGAATGAATACCTAAACTACACCACTAGGAATGAATACCTAAACTACAAAACTAGGAATTAATACCTAAACTACACCACTAGGAATGAATATCTAAACTACACCACTAGGAATGAATACCTAAACTACACCACTAGGAATGAATACCTAAACTACACCACTAGGAATGAAAACCTAAACTACACCACTAGGAATGAATACCTAAACTACACCACTAGGAATGAATACCTAAACTACACCAATAGGAATGAATACCTGAACTACACCACTAGGAATGAATACCTAAAATAAACTACTAGGAATGAATACCTAAACTACACCACTAGGAATGAATACCTAAACTACACCACTAGGAATGAATACCTAAACTACACCACTAGGAATGAATACCTAAACTACACCACTAGGAATGAATACCTAAACTACACCACTAGGAATGAATACCTAAACTACACCACTAGGAATGAATACCTAAACTACACCACTAGGAATGAATACCTAAACTACACCACTAGGGATGAATACCTAAACTACACCACTAGGAATGAATACCTAAACTACACCACTAGGGATGAATACCTAAACTACACCACTAGGAATGAATACCTAAACTACACCACTAGGAATGAATACCTAAACTAAACCCTTTGAGTTGTTTCTGTTTTAACCTGTAACTATGTGGAATGAACCCTGTAACTATGTGGAATGAACCCTGTAACTACGTGGAATGAACCCTGTAACCACATGGATTTAACCCTGTAACTACGTGGAATGAACCCTGTAACTATGTGGAATGAACCCTGTAACTATGTGGAATGAACCCTGTAACTACGTGGAATGAACCCTGTAACTACGTGGAATGAACCCTGTAACTATGTGGAATGAACTCTGTATCTACGTGGAATAAACCCTGTAACTACGTGGAATGAACCCTGTAACTATGTGGAATGAACCCTGTAACTACATGGAATGATCCCTGTAACTACATGGAATGAACCCTGTAACTACGTGGAATGAACCCTGTAACTATGTGGAATGAACCCTGTAACTACATGGAATGATCCCTGTAACTACGTGGAATGAACCCTGTAACTACATGGAATGATCCCTGTAACTACGTGGAATGAACCCTGTAACTACGTGGAATGAACCCTGTAACTACGTGGAATGAACCCTGTAACTACGTGGAATTAACTCTGTAACCACGTGGAATGAACCTTGTAACTACGTGGAATGATCCCTGTAACTACGTGGAATGAACCCTGTAACTTTGTGGAATGAACCCTGTAACTACGTGGAATGATCCCTGTAACCGCATGGAATGAACCCTGTAACTACGTGGAATGATCCCTGTAACTACGTGGAATGAACCCTGTAACTACGTGGAATGAACCTTGTAACTATGTGGAATGAACCCTGTAACTACGTGGAATGAACCCTGTAACTACGTGGAATGAACCCTGTAACTACGTGGAATGAACCCTGTAACTATGTGGAATGAACCCTGTAACTATGTGGAATGAACCCTGTAACTATGTGGAATGAACCCTGTAACTACGTGGAATGAACCCTGTAACTATGTGGAATAAACCCTATAACTACGTGGAATGAACCCTGTAACTATGTGGAATGAACCCTGTAACTACGTGGAATGAACCCTGTAACTACGTGGAATGAACCCTGTAACTACGTGGAATGAACCCTGTAACTACGTGGAATGAACCTTGTAACTACGTGGAATGAACCCTGTAACTACGTGGAATGAACCCTGTAACTATGTGGAATGAACCCTGTAACTATGTATAATGAACCCTGTAACTACGTGGAATGAACCCTGTAACTACGTGGAATGAACCCTGTAACTACGTGGAATGAACCCTGTAACTACGTGGAA
Organism: Oncorhynchus mykiss; assembly: GCF_013265735.2. Lineage (NCBI taxonomy): Eukaryota > Metazoa > Chordata > Actinopteri > Salmoniformes > Salmonidae > Oncorhynchus > Oncorhynchus mykiss. The sequence continues at coordinate 96,240,056 of NC_048576.1, read as the reverse complement.
TGAACCCTGTAACTACGTGGAATGAACCCTGTAACTACGTGGAATGAACCCTGTAACTACGTGGAATGAACCCTGCAACTACGTGGAATGAACCCTGTAACTACGTGGAATGAAATTAAAGACGTTCATCCATTTTATGTTGAATTTCGAAAGTGAAACTTTGAGATCAGGTTGCACAGCTAGCTGACTGGACTGAACTGTACGAGGATATCAATTGGCAGTGTGTGTGTGTGTGTGTGTGTGTGTGTGTGTGTGTGTGTGTGTGTGTGTGTGTGTGTGTGTGTGTGTGTGTGTGTGTGTGTGTGTCGACTCACCCACGACCATGATGTTGAACTCGAAGCCAGCCTTCATGGTCTTGCGTCTCATCTGGTCCAGAACAGCCTCGATGCCCACATAGCCGAAGAGGTCATGACCTTTAATGGTTCCCTGGAGACCATGGCTCTCTGTAGGGCAAGGGGTCACGACCTCTACCTCTCCCTCCATCTCTCTCTCTACGTCTACTTCTCTCTCCTCCGTCTCTTTATTCTGCGCTGTGCTATCCTCTGTCTTCTCCTGAGCTACTCTCTCCTCCACAGCTTCCTCTGCTGCTGCTTTGTCTTCTACTGCTAACGGTTTCACTTCCTCCATCCCTCTCTCCTCCATCGAGGCGGGTATCTCCTGCTCCAGCACCTTAGTTGTGTCTGAAAGAGAGAGAGAGAGCGAGAGAGAGAAAGAGAGAGGGAGAGAGAGAGAGAGAGAGAGAGAGAGAGAGAGGGGGGGGAGAGAGAGGGGGGGGGAGAGAGAGGGGGGGGGGGGAGAGAGAGGTGGGGAGAGAGAGAGAGAGATATATAGAGAGAGTGAGAGAGAAAGAGAGAGAGAGAGAGAGAGGGAATGGTTAGTGACTGGATGAACGACAGAATAACAGAGGGAGGAGACACACACCCAAAGACATGTGTGGACACACAACATCATTTGATCACAGCATTCTTTGATATCAGTCAGTCTTTAGAGTGTGTGTTCGTGTGTGTGTGTGTGTGCGTGCGTGCGTGTGTGTGTGTGTGTGCGAGCGTGCGTGTGCGTGCGTGCATGCGTGAGTGTGTGTGCGTGCGTGCGTGTGTGTGTGTGTGTGTGTGTGTGTGGTGCAGAAGAAAGAGAATCAACCTTCTAAACCTTTTTGAAGATCCTTTGATGTTAAAGCCCAAAGTCATTGTGGTGGAAGAACACACACACACAGATCCAAACCAGGTACTGCAGTGACTCCTCTTGCACTGAGATGCAGTGCCATAGACCGCTGTGCCACTCTGGAGGCTCAAACTCAGATATACGATATAAAGAAGAATGTTTCACTTCTCTCATTGACTTGTCAACACCCCCCCCCCCCCCCCCCCCCCCCCCCCCCGCCTCCCCCCCGGCCTGGTCTGTACGGTCTGTTTCACAAGCGTTCCCGGAAGTCTCGAGATGTAGCGTCTCTGGGTTTAGAAACTCTCTGGCCTGACTGTGTGCGATCCTGTGTGTTTACCGGGAGTCTGAGCCACAGAGCATGTGTCAGCTAACCCAGCCTGTCAAACCACAACTACTCAGAGACTAGCAGGCCACAACGTGTGTGTGTGTGTGTGTGTGTGTGTGTGTGTGTGTGTGTGTGTGTGTGTGTGTGTGTGTGTGTGTGTGTGTGTGTGTGTGTGTGTGTGTGTGTGTGTGTGTGTGTGTGTGTGTGTGTTATTAGTCAACTGGACTGAAGGGAACGTAGGACCTCAGACAACCTGTTAAAGGTTAACCTTCATTAACACATCTATTCTCCAGTTTACAACAGTTTACAGCAGTTTAGAACAGTTTACAGCAGTTTAGAACAGTTTACAGCAGTTTAGAAAAGTTTACAGCAGTTTAGAACAGTTTACAGCAGTTTAGAACAGTTTACAGCAGCTTACGGCAGTGGTTTTTGGCTATTGTGCGTCTCCACACACACACACACACACATGCACACACGCGCACACACACACACATGAACGCACGCACACACACACACATGCACGCACGCACACACGCGCACACATGCAGGCACACACACACACACGCACCCGCACACACACACACACACACACACACACACACACACACACACACACACAGACATACAGACAGACAGACAGACAGACAGACAGACAGACAGACAGACAGACAGACAGACAGACAGACAGACAGACAGACAGACAGACAGACAGATAGAAAGAGAGAGCAGTGGCCGTTGGTGATGGTCAGTCTTCCTGATTTAATCAGCTATAAATATCTGACCCCAGAACCCACCAGAATGGAACTAATCCACACAGCTATCAGTTCACTCAGGACAGACAGAGAGAGAGAGATTCTACTGGGTGAAATACCACAGTGTGACATCACAGCAGCAAGATTTGTGACCTGTTGCCACAAGAAAAGAACAAACCAGTGAAGAACAAACACCATTGTAAATACAACCTATATTTATGTTGATTTATTTTCCCTTTTGTACTTTAATTATTTCTACATAATATGACATTTGTAATGTCTTTATTCTTTTTTAAACTATTGTGAGTGTAATCTGTACTGTTAATTTTTTATTATCTACTTCACTTGCTTTGGCAATGTTTCCCATACCAATAAAGCCCCTTAAACTGTATTGAAATTGAATTGAGAGAGATAAATAGAGAGAGAGGGGGGCGCAACAGAAATAGAGACAAAGGGGGGGAGAATGAGGGGGGGAGAGAGAGGGAGAGAGAGAGATAAATAGAGAGAGAGGGGGGAGAAAGAGGGGAGAGAAAGAGAGGGGGGAGAAAGAGGGGAGAGAAAGAGAGGGGGGGAAGAAAGAGAGGGAGAGCGATAAATAGAGAGAGGGGGGAGAAAGAGGGGAGAGAGAGGGGGGAGAAAGAGGGGAGAGAGAGAGAGGGGGAGAAAGAGAGGGGGGGAAGAGGGAGAGAGAGAGATAAATAGAGAGATGGGGGAGAAAGAGGGGAGAGAGAGGGGGGAGAAAGAGGGGAGAGAGAGAGGGTGGAGAAAAAGAGGGGGGGAAGAAAGAGAGGGAGAGAGCGGGGGGAGAAAGAGAGGGAGAAATGGAGGGGTTCCAGACACTAGTTAACTATTGTATCTGTAAACACTGAAGTGTGATGAACTCCTGTTACATTAGAAGAGATTTTAGTTTGACAAACAGCTTTGTGTGCTTGTCTGTCTTTTACAGTTGTCTACTCAGTCAGTTCACTGCAGTGTTGTACCAGACCTCTCTATCTCTCTCTCTGTCTCTCTCTGTGTCTCTCTCTCTCTCTCTCTCTGTGTCTCTCTCTCTCTCTCTCTGTCTCTCTCTCTCTCTCTGTCTCTCTCTGTGTCTCTCTCTCTCTCTCTCTCTCTCTCTCTCTCTCTCTCTCTCTCTGTGTCTCTCTTTCTCTATCTCTCCCTACAGAGACAGACATGGACCTAGTAAAGCCCTGTACAGCCCTGTACAGCTAGAGAGATACAGACATGGACCTAGTAAAGCCCTGTACAGCTAGAGAGATACAGACATGAACCTAGTAAAGCCCTGTACAGCCCTGTACAGCTAGAGAGATACAGACATGAACCTAGTAAAGCCCTGTACAGCTAGAGAGATACAGACATGAACCTAGTAAAGCCCTGTACAGCCCTGTACAGTTAGAGAGATACAGACATGGACCTAGTAAAACCCTGTACAGTTAGAGAGATACAGACATGGACCTAGTACAGCCCTGTAAAGCTAGAGAGATACAGACATGGACCTAGTACAACCCTGTACAGCTAGAGAGACAGGGACAAACTATGGGGTCCAAGACAAACAGAGAGTAGACACACACATCTCTGAGATGCATGAGAAAAGCAAACAGAACAGCAGAAGTGATGAGAGTGCCGGACAGGGAGAGAAGGAGACGGAGAGAAGGAGTGACAAAACGTTTGTCCAGGCAATTTGGAGGAGAGACAACAGGTCACACAAAGGGGCCTTAGAGAGGAGAAACAGAACAGATAATGAACAGAGAAGAGGAGAGATGATGAACAGAGGAGAGGAGAGATGATGAACAGAGGAGAGTAGAGGAGAGATGATGAACAGAGGAGAGGAGAGGAGAGATGATGAACAGAGGAGAGGAGAGATGATGAACAGAGGAGAGATGATGAACAGAGGAGAGGAGAGATGATGAACAGAGGAGAGATGATGAACAGAGGAGAGATGATGAACAGAGGAGAGGAGAGATGATGAACAGAGAGGAGGAGAGATGATGAACAGAGAGGAGGAGAGATGATGAACAGAGGAGAGATGATGAACAGAGGAGAGATGATGAACAGAGGAGAGGAGAGATGATGAACAGAGGAGAGGAGAGATGATGAACAGAGGAGAGGAGAGATAATGAACAGAGAAGAGGAGAGATGATGAACAGAGAAGAGGAGAGATGATGAACAGAGGAGAGGAGAGATGATGAACAGAGGAGAGATGATGAACAGAGGAGAGATGATGAACAGAGGAGAGATGATGAACAGAGGAGAGATGATGAACAGAGGAGAGGAGAGATGATGAACAGAGGAGAGGAGAGATGATGAACAGAGAAGAGGAGAGATGATGAACAGAGGAGAGATGATGAACAGAGAAGAGATGATGAACAGAGGAGAGATGATGAACAGAGGAGAGGAGAGATGATGAACAGAGGAGAGATGATGAACAGAGGAGAGGAGAGATGATGAACAGAGGAGAGGAGAGATGATGAACAGAGGAGAGATGATGAACAGAGGAGAGGAGATATGATGAACAGAGGAGAGATGATGAACAGAGGAGAGATGATGAACAGAGGAGAGATGATGAACAGAGGAGAGATGATGAACAGAGGAGAGGAGAGATGATGAACAGAGGAGAGATGATGAACAGAAGAGAGATGATGAACAGAGAGGAGGAGAGATGATGAACAGAGGAGAGATGATGAACAGAGGAGAGATGATGAACAGAGAAGAGGAGAGATGATGAACAGAGAGGAGGAGAGATGATGAACAGAGGAGAGATGATGAACAGAGAGGAGGAGAGATGATGAACAGAGGAGAGATGATGAACAGAGAAGAGGAGAGATGATGAACAGAGGAGAGGAGAGATGATGAACAGAGGAGAGATGATGAACAGAGGAGAGGAGATATGATGAACAGAGAGGAGGAGAGATGATGAACAGAGAGGAGGAGAGATGATGAACAGAGGAGAGATGATGAACAGAGGAGAGGAGACATGATGAACAGAGAGGAGGAGACATGATGAACAGAGGAGAGATGATGAACAGAGAGGAGGAGAGATGATGAACAGAGGAGAGATGATGAACAGAGAGGAGGAGAGATGATGAACAGAGGAGAGATGATGAACAGAGAGGAGGAGAGATGATGAACAGAGAGGAGGAGAGATGATGAACAGAGAGGAGGAGAGATGATGAACAGAGGAGAGATGATGAACAGAGGAGAGATGATGAACAGAGGAGAGGAGAGATGATGAACAGAGGAGAGATGATGAACAGAGGAGAGATGATGAACAGAGGAGGAGAGATGATGAACAGAGGAGAGATGATGAACAGAGAGGAGGAGACATGATGAACAGAGGAGAGATGATGAACAGAGAGGAGGAGAGATGATGAACAGAGGAGAGATGATGAACAGAGAGGAGGAGAGATGATGAACAGAGGAGAGATGATGAACAGAGAGGAGGAGAGATGATGAACAGAGAGGAGGAGAGATGATGAACAGAGAGGAGGAGAGATGATGAACAGAGGAGAGATGATGAACAGAGGAGAGATGATGAACAGAGGAGAGGAGAGATGATGAACAGAGGAGAGATGATGAACAGAGGAGAGATGATGAACAGAGGAGGAGAGATGATGAACAGAGGAGAGATGATGAACAGAGGAGAGGAGAGATGATGAACAGAGGAGAGGAGAGATGATGAACAGAGGAGAGATGATGAACAGAGAAGAGGAGAGATGATGAACAGAGGAGAGGAGAGATGATGAACAGAGAAGAGGAGAGATGATGAACAGAGGAGAGGAGAGATGATGAACAGAGAGGAGGGGAGATGATGAACAGAGAAGAGGAGAGATGATGAACAGAGGAGAGGAGAGATGATGAACAGAGGAGAGATGATGAACAGAGGAGAGATGATGAATAGAGGAGAGATGATGAACAGAGGAGAGATGATGAACAGAGGAGAGGAGAGATGATGAACAGAGAAGAGATGATGAACAGAGGAGAGATGATGAACAGAGGAGGAGAGATGATGAACAGAGGAGAGATGATGAACAGAGGAGAGGAGAGATGATGAACAGAGAAGAGATGATGAACAGAGGAGAGATGATGAACAGAGGAGAGATGATGAACAGTGTAGAGATGATGAACAGAGGAGAGGAGAGATGATGAACAGAGGAGAGATGATGAACAGAGAAGAGATGATGAACAGAGGAGAGATGATGAACAGAGGAGGAGAGATGATGAACAGAGGAGAGATGATGAACAGAGGAGAGGAGAGATGATGAACACAGAAGAGATGATGAACAGAGGAGAGATGATGAACAGTGTAGAGATGATGAACAGAGGAGAGGAGAGATGATGAACAGAGGAGAGATGATGAACAGAGAAGAGATGATGAACAGAGGAGAGGAGAGATGATGAACAGAGGAGAGATGATGAACAGAGAAGAGATGATGAACAGAGGAGAGATGATGAACAGAGGAGAGGAGAGATGATGAACAGAGAAGAGATGATGAACAGAGGAGAGGAGAGATGATGAACAGAGGAGAGATGATGAACAGAGGAGAGATGATGAACAGAGGAGAGATGATGAACAGAGGAGAGGAGAGATGATGAACAGAGGAGAGATGATGAACAGAGGAGAGATGATGAACAGAGGAGAGATGATGAACAGAGGAGAGGAGAGATGATGAACAGAGGAGAGATGATGAACAGAGGAGAGATGATGAACAGAGAAGAGATGATGAACAGAGGAGAGATGATGAACAGAGGAGAGGAGAGATGATGAACAGAGAAGAGATGATGAACAGAGGAGAGGAGAGATGATGAACAGAGGAGAGATGATGAACAGAGGAGAGATGATGAACAGAGGAGAGATGATGAACAGAGGAGAGGAGAGATGATGAACAGAGGAGAGATGATGAACAGAGGAGAGATGATGAACAGAGGAGAGATGATGAACAGAGGAGAGATGATGAACAGAGGAGAGGAGAGATGATGAACAGAGGAGAGATGATGAACAGAGGAGAGATGATGAACAGAGAAGAGATGATGAACAGAGGAGAGATGATGAACAGAGGAGAGGAGAGATGATGAACAGAGGAGAGATGATGAACAGAGGAGAGATGATGAACAGAGGAGAGATGATGAACAGAGGAGAGATGATGAACAGAGGAGAGGAGAGATGATGAACAGAGGAGAGATGATGAACAGAGGAGAGATGATGAACAGAGGAGAGATGATGAACAGAGGGCCTTCAGACAGTATTCATACCCCTTGACTTACACTACACGTTCATGTGTTCCACCCTGAAATCCAAATAGATGGAAAATAAATAAATGCTCACCCATCTACACACAATACCCCATAACGACACCGTAAAACATGTGTCAAGACGTAGGTGTGTTTACTGTTGTAGTGAGACGTAGGTGTGTTTACTGTTGTAGTGAGACGTAGGTGTGTTTACTGTTGTAGTGAGACGTAGGTGTGTTTACTGTTGTAGTGAGACGTAGGTGTGTTTACTGTTGTAGTGAGACGTAGGTGTGTTTACTGTTGTAGTGAGACGTAGTGAGACGTAGGTGTTTACTGTTGTAGTGAGACGTAGGTGTGTTTACTGTTGTAGTGAGACGTAGGTGTGTTTACTGTTGTAGTGAGACGTAGGTGTGTTTACTGTTGTAGTGAGACGTAGGTGTGTTTACTGTTGTAGTGAGACGTAGGTGTGTTTACTGTTGTAGTGAGACGTAGGTGTGTTTACTGTTGTAGTGAGACGTAGTGAGACGTAGGTGTTTACTGTTGTAGTGAGACGTAGGTGTGTTTACTGTTGTAGTGAGACGTAGGTGTGTTTACTGTTGTAGTGAGACGTAGGTGTGTTTACTGTTGTAGTGAGACGTAGTGAGACGTAGGTGTTTACTGTTGTAGTGAGACGTAGGTGTGTTTACTGTTGTAGTGAGACGTAGTGAGACATAGTGAGACGTAGGTGTTTACTGTTGTAGTGAGACGTAGGTGTGTTTACTGTTGTAGTGAGACGTAGGTGTTTACTGTTGTAGTGAGACGTAGGTGTGTTTACTGTTGTAGTGAGACGTAGGTGTGTTTACTGTTGTAGTGAGACGTAGGTGTGTTTACTGTTGTAGTGAGACGTAGGTGTGTTTACTGTTGTAGTGAGACGTAGGTGTGTTTACTGTTGTAGTGAGACGTAGGTTTGTTTACTGTTGTAGTGAGACGTAGGTGTGTTTACTGTTGTAGTGAGACGTAGGTGTGTTTACTGTTGTAGTGAGACGTAGTGAGACGTAGGTGTTTACTGTTGTAGTGAGACGTAGGTGTGTTTACTGTTGTAGTGAGACGTAGGTGTGTTTACTGTTGTAGTGAGACGTAGGTGTGTTTACTGTTGTAGTGAGACGTAGGTGTGTTTACTGTTGTAGTGAGACGTAGGTGTGTTTACTGTTGTAGTGAGACGTAGGTGTGTTTACTGTTGTAGTGAGACGTAGTGAGACGTAGGTGTTTACTGTTGTAGTGAGACGTAGGTGTGTTTAGTGTTGTAGTGAGACGTAGGTGTGTTTACTGTTGTAGTGAGACGTAGGTGTGTTTACTGTTGTAGTGAGACGTAGGTGTGTTTACTGTTGTAGTGAGACGTAGGTGTGTTTACTGTTGTAGTGAGACGTAGGTGTGTTTACTGTTGTAGTGAGACGTAGGTGTGTTTACTGTTGTAGTGAGACGTAGGTGTGTTTACTGTTGTAGTGAGACGTAGTGAGACGTAGGTGTTTACTGTTGTAGTGAGACGTAGGTGTGTTTACTGTTGTAGTGAGACGTAGGTGTGTTTACTGTTGTAGTGAGACGTAGGTGTGTTTACTGTTGTAGTGAGACGTAGGTGTGTTTACTGTTGTAGTGAGACGTAGTGAGACGTAGGTGTTTACTGTTGTAGTGAGACGTAGGTGTGTTTACTGTTGTAGTGATACGTAGTGAGACATAGTGAGACGTAGGTGTTTACTGTTGTAGTGAGATGTAGGTGTGTTTACTGTTGTAGTGAGTCGTAGTGAGACGTAGGTGTTTACTGTTGTAGTGAGACGTAGGTGTGTTTACTGTTGTAGTGAGACGTAGGTGTTTACTGTTGGCACAAGATGGCCGCTTGCCCAGTTTAACCAGGGTGTGTTTACTGTTGGCACAAGATGGCCGCTTGCCCAGCTTAACCAGGGTGTGTTTACTGTTGGCACAAGATGGCCGCTTGCCCAGTTTAACCAGGGTGTGTTAACTGTTGGCACAAGATGGCCGCTTGTCCAGTTTAACCAGGGTGTGTTTACTGTTGGCACAAGATGGCCGCTTGCCCAGTTTAACCAGGGTGTGTTAACTGTTGGCACAAGATGGCCGCTTGTCCAGTTTAACCAGGGTGTGTTTACTGTTGGCACAAGATGGCCGCTTGCCCAGTTTAACCAGGGTGTGTTTACTGTTGGCACAAGATGGTCGCTTGCCCAGTTTAACCAGGGCTTCCTCTGTCCCCTATGAATAAATACTGATGAATCAGTTTAACCAGGGCTTCCTCTGTCCCCTATGAATACATACTGATGAATCAGTTTAACCAGGGCTTCCTCTGTCCCCTATGAATAAATACTGATGACTCAGTTTAACCAGGGCTTCCTCTGTCCCATTTGAATAAATACTGATGAATCAGTTTAACCAGGGCTTCCTCTGTCCCCTATGAATAAATACTGATGAATCAGTTTAACCGGGGCTTCCTCTGTCCCCTATGAATAAATACTGATGAATCAGTTTAACCAGGGCTTCCTCTGTCCCCTATGAATAAATACTGATGAATCAGTTTAACCAGGGCTTCCTCTGTCCCCTATGAATAAATACTGATGAATCAGTTTAACCAGGGCTTCCTCTGTCCCCTATGAATAAATACTGATGAATCAGTTTAACCAGGGCTTCCTCTATCCCCTATGAATAAATACTGATGAATCAGTTTAACCAGGGCTTCCTCCGTCCCCTATGAATAAATACTGATGAATCAGTTTAACCAGGGCTTCCTCTGTCCCCTATGAATAAATACTGATGAATCAGTTTAACCAGGGCTTCCTCTATCCCCTATGAATAAATACTGATGAATCAGTTTAACCAGGGCTTCCTCTGTCCCCTATGAATAAATACTGATGAATCAGTTTAACCAGGGCTTCCTCTGTCCCCTATGAATAAATACTGATGAATCAGTTTAACCAGGGCTTCCTCTGTCCCCTATGAATAAATACTGATGAATCAGTTTAACCAGGGCTTCCTCTGTCCCCTATGAATAAATACTGATGAATCAGTTTAACCAGGGCTTCCTCTGTCCCCTATGAATAAATACTGATGAATCAGTTTAACCAGGGCTTCCTCTGTCCCCTATGAATAAATACTGATGAATCAGTTTAACCAGGGCTTCCTCTGTCCCCTATGAATAAATACTGATGAATCAGTTTAACCAGGGCTTCCTCTGTCCCCTATGAATACATACTGATGAATCAGTTTAACCAGGGCTTCCTCTGTCCCCTATGAATAAATACTGATGAATCAGTTTAACCAGGGCTTCCTCTGTCCCCTATGAATAAATACTGATGAATCAGTTTAACCAGGGCTTCCTCTATCCCCTATGAATAAATACTGATGAATCAGTTTAACCAGGGCTTCCTCTGTCCCCTATGAATAAATACTGATGAATCAGTTTAACCAGGGCTTCCTCTGTCCCCTATGAATACATACTGATGAATCAGTTTAACCAGGGCTTCCTCTGTCCCCTATGAATAAATACTGATGAATCAGTTTAACCAGGGCTTCCTGTGTCCCCTATGAATAAATACTGATGAATCAGTTTAACCAGGGCTTCCTCTGTCCCCTATGAATAAATATGGATGAATCAGTTTAACCAGGGCTTCCTCTGTCCCCTATGAATAAATACTGATGAATCAGTTTAACCAGGGCTTCCTCTGTCCCCTATGAATACATACTGATGAATCAGTTTAACCAGGGCTTCCTCTGTCCACTATGAATAAATACTGATGAATCAGTTTAACCAGGGCTTCCTCTGTCCCCTATGAATAAATACTGATGAATCAGTTTAACCAGGGCTTCCTCTGTCCCCTATGAATAAATACTGATGAATCAGTTTAACCAGGGCTTCCTCTGTCCCCTATGAATAAATACTGATGAATCAGTTTAACCAGGGCTTCCTCTGTCCCCTATGAATAAATACTGATGAATCAGTTTAACCAGGGCTTCCTCTATCCCCTATGAATAAATACTGATGAATCAGTTTAACCAGGGCTTCCTCTGTCCCCTATGAATAAATACTGATGAATCAGTTTAACCAGGGCTTCCTCTGTCCCCTATGAATACATACTGATGAATCAGTTTAACCAGGGCTTCCTCTGTCCCCTATGAATAAATACTGATGAATCAGTTTAACCAGGGCTTCCTCTGTCCCCTATGAATAAATACTGATGAATCAGTTTAACCAGGGCTTCCTCTGTCCCCTATGAATAAATATGGATGAATCAGTTTAACCAGGGCTTCCTCTGTCCCCTATGAATAAATACTGATGAATCAGTTTAACCAGGGCTTCCTCTGTCCCCTATGAATACATACTGATGAATCAGTTTAACCAGGGCTTCCTCTGTCCTCTATGAATAAATACTGATGAATCAGTTTAACCAGGGCTTCCTCTGTCCCCTATGAATAAATACTGATGAATCAGTTTAACCAGGGCTTCCTCTGTCCCCTATGAATACATACTGATGAATCAGTTTAACCAGGGCTTCCTCTGTCCTCTATGAATAAATACTGATGAATCAGTTTAACCAGGGCTTCCTCTATCCCCTATGAATAAATACTGATGGATCAGTTTAACCAGGGCTTCCTCTGTCCCCTATGAATAAATACTGATGAATCAGTTTAACCAGGGCTTCCTCTGTCCCCTATGAATAAATACTGATGAATCAGTTTAACCAGGGCTTCCTCTGTCCCCTATGAATAAATACTGATGAATCAGTTTAACCAGGGCTTCCTCTGTCCCCTATGAATAAATACTGATGAATCAGTTTAACCAGGGCTTCCTCTGTCCCCTATGAATACATACTGATGAATCAGGGGAATCATCATCTGACTGAACAGTGAACTCGTTAGATGTTGAACGCAGCTCTACATGGTTAGTGGATCAACACTGTATCAGCACATCTCTGTAGTCCGCATGTTCCTCAGAGTAGAACCAAAGATTACCATAAATGATGTGATAACACATGTCTTTCATCATAAGAACACACACACACACACACACACACACACACACACACACACACACACACACACACACACACACACACACACACACACACACACACACACACACACACACACACAACACACACACACACAACACACACACACACAACACACACACACACAACACACAACACAACACACACACACACACACACACACACACACACACAACACACACACACACAACAGAGTGTTGAGCAACAGTTATCTCCACAGTGACAGAGGGGGTAGAGACGCAGCTCTGGTAAAATGGTGCCACACTTTACATATGAAAGAGTAGTGAGATTCAGCAACATGTGCCGTATCACATGGCCACAACCGCCAAAACAGTCACTAGTCAACAACTAACAACAGAAACCTTCCTACTAAATATTTATCAGCATCAATACTCAAGACCAAAACATACAGCTGTTCAAATTAAACCAATACATTCTTTTCATATTCACTTTTGAAGAAAATCCCATTATTCAGAAAAAAACATGCATTGTAAAACAGCCAGGTCCAGACCCCCCCCCAACCCCTTTTCCCAAAGTGGACCGATCCAGTCAGGTCTCATGGTTTGAAGAGGCATTGAGATCGGCCCATAGAGGCCGCGGGGGGGGGGGGGGGGGATATAAAAGATTCCTACCTTCTCTCATTCACAAAAGCCAGTCCGATTCCTGTTCTCTCTCTCCACGGCCCCAGTCCCCAACCATACAGCTGCCTGCCCACCAGGCAGAGAAGAAGAAAGTCCTTATTTTGCTTCTCTTTCTTTGCCCAGTTTATACACTCACTCGCTTTCCTGAGCTGGAGAGGCGATGGGGAGGATTTGAGCTGATGCCTCTAATACCTCTACCTCTCTCTGTCTCTCTGTCTGGCTTTCTCCCTCTCTCTTGCACTACCTCGCTGTCTGTCTGTCTCTCTCTCTCTCTGTGTGAGTGTGAGGGCGGGCGTGATGGCTAAAGCAGTTCACAGCCATTCACATGCAGATTGGCTCAAGGAGCTTCCACTAATCCAACAGAGGACTTCACCTCTCTGCTGCCTAGCCCTCCCTCCCCCATCCCTCCCTCCCCCATCCCGCTCTCCTTTCTAAGACTCATTTACACACCAGTAGCTGGGTCGTCAGACAAGTGTGAATTGGTGTGAATGTCTGTGTATTTAAATGTGTTTGTGTTTGTGTGTGTGTGTGTGTGTGTCTACCGAGAGAGAGAATGAGAGCTCCCTGCTGACTGCAGATTCAAGCCTAGAAGTAATTGACCTGTAAAAATCAATGAGTCGAAAACACAGCCGTTCTCTGAAGAAAGTAGCTGGTGTGGACCCATACAACACCACCCCCCTTCTGTCTCTCATCTCTCTCTCTTTCTCGTCTGTGACTACCACTCTGTGATCAAATCAACTGTTTTATTTCTCCACACATACCGGGACAGTATATTTTAGTAATCACTACGGCAACAGCCTCCAGGAACGAGATGCTGTTTACACCTTACAGTTATTAAGAACATCAGGAACAAATAATTACAACTCCAGAAAATTCAGTCAAGCAAGTTTCTCTCTGTCTGTTTCTCTCTGTCTGTTTCTCTCTCTCTGTTTCTCTCTCTCTCTCTCTCTGTTTATCTCTCTCTCTGTTTCTCTCTCTCTGTTTCTCTCTCTCTGTTTCTCTCTCTCTCTCTGTTTCTCTCTCTCTGTTTCTCTCTCTCTCTCTGTTTCTCTCTCTCTGTTTCTCTCTCTCTGTTTCTCTCTCTCTGTTTCTCTCTCTCTCTCTGTTTCTCTCTCTCTGTTTCTCTCTCTCTGTTTCTCTCTCTCTGTTTCTCTCTCTCTCTCTGTTTATCTCTCTCTCTGTTTCTCTCTCTCTGTTTCTCTCTCTCTGTTTCTCTCTCTCTCTCTGTTTCTCTCTCTCTGTTTCTCTCTCTCTCTCTCTGTTTCTCTCTGTCTGTTTCTCTCTCTGTCTGTTTCTCTCTCACTCCAACTCTCTATCTCTATTTCTCTCCCTCTGTTTCTCTCTGTCTGTTTCTCTCTCTCTCTGTTTCTCTCTCACTCCACCTCTCTCAATTCAATTCAATTCAATTCAATTCAAGGGGCTTTATTGGCATGGGAAACATGTGTTAACATTGCCAAAGCAAGTGAGGTA
>NC_048576.1:96215430-96217930 GCF_013265735.2 Oncorhynchus mykiss | reverse complement strand
TATACTTCACTAAATGATACTTCATAATGCCAGTTATGGGTGTGTGTGTGGGTGTGTGTGAGAGAGAGAAGTGTTTTACTGACCCACCCAGTCCAACACATTCAAACACACACACACACACAAACACGCACGCACGCACACACACACACAGGAATTTGAGGTGTCTGATGTACAGCGAGTGTCAACATGCACACACACAAAGAGACAGGCCATGACTAACAACACCGTAGTAAGCTCTATACCTCTGATGATATATACCTCTCTCTCTCTCTCTCTCTCTCTCTCTCCCTCTCCCTCTCTCTCTCTCTATCTCTCTCTGTCTCTCTCTGTCTCTCTCTCTGTCTCTCTCTCTCTCTCTCTCTGTCTCTCTCTGTCTCTCTCTCTCTTTCTCTCTCTCTCTCTCTCTCACTCTCTTTACCCCTCTCTACCCCCCTTACTCATTCTCTAATTGTCTGTCTGTCTGGCTCTACCCCCCCCTCCCTCATTCTCTAATTGTCTGTCTGTCTGGCTCTACCCCCCTCCTCTCATTCTCTAATTGTCTGTTAATGACAGAGCACAGGCACTGAGATATCTCTTCAGTATAACAGTAAACAGTCATTCCATCACTGAGGAGCAGCATACGTGTGTCACTCTACAAAGAAATTTCAAACACCAAAATGTTTTGAAAGGGATTCCAGCCCTGACATCACAATAAAGACTATGACGATAGTGTGTGATTACAGAACCACACATTAGGCCTCTCTAATGTAACTCTAAACATGAATGTCCCACAGTCTCATGTGTTTGTAATGAGACAGTCATGTTACAGACTGTTACAGACACATAAGACCTGCTGCTGCTGCCCCCTAGTGGACATGTACCGTCACTACAGCCCTGCTGTCGACTGCCACACACTGTCAGTGCTGTTATGCTCTGGGTAGAATAGGCCCGGCAGGCACAGACCTAGGATCAGCTATCCTGCTCAGTCCTAACTGAGTGCTAACCCTAAACTGACCTTAGATCAGATTAGTGTCATCCTACTTCTTCCATCTCTGCCACTCCCAAACACATGCTATCTCAGACGGGAGAGATAGTTGATTTTAATCTCTCCTTCTATCTCAGACAGTAGAGATAAACACACCTCTATCTCAGACGGGAGAGATAGAAGGAGAGATAAACATCAACTATCTCAGTCGGTAGAGACAGAAGGAGAGATAAACATCAACTATCTCAGACGGTAGAGATAAACACGCCTCTATCTCAGACGGTAGAGATAAATACACCTCTATCTCAGACAGTAGAGATAAACACACCTCTATCTCAGACAGTAGAGATAAACACACCTCTATCTCAGACGGTAGAGATAAACACACCTCTATCTCAGACGGAAGAGATAAACACACCTCTATCTCAGACGGTAGAGATAAACACACCTCTATCTCAGACGGGAGATAAACACACGCTTTCTCAGACGGAAGAGATAAACACACCTCTATCTCAGACGGTAGAGATAAACACACGCTATCTCAGACAGTAGAGATAAACACACCTCTATCTCAGACGGTAGAGATAAACACACCTCTATCTCAGACGGTAGAGATAGATATCAACTATCTCAGACAGTAGAGATAAACACACCTCTATCTCAGACAGTAGAGATAAACACACCTCTATCTCAGACAGTAGAGATAAACACACCTCTATCTCAGACAGTAGAGATAAACACACCTCTATCTCAGACAGTAGAGATAAACACACTTCTATCTCAGACGGTAGAGATAAACACACCTCTATCTCAGACAGTAGAGATAAACACACCTCTATCTCAAACTGTAGAGATAGATATCAACTATCTCAGACGGTAGAGACAGAAGCAGAGATAAACATAAACTATCTCTGCCACTCCCAAACACACGCTATCTCAGACGGAAGAGATAAACACACCTCTATCTCAGACGGTAGAGATAGATATCAACTATCTCAGACAGTAGAGATAAACACACCTCTATCTCAGACAGTAGAGATAAACACACCTCTATCTCAGACGGTAGAGATAAACACACCTCTATCTCAGACGGTAGAGATAAACACACCTCTATCTCAGACAGTAGAGATAAACACACCTCTATCTCAGACGGTAGAGATAGATATCAACTATCTCAGACAGTAGAGATAAACACACCTCTATCTCAGACAGTAGAGATAAACACACCTCTATCTCAGACAGTAGAGATAAACACACTTCTATCTCAGACGGTAGAGATAAACACACCTCTATCTCAGACAGTAGAGATAAACACACCTCTATCTCAGACAGTAGAGATAAACACACCTCTATCTCAGACAGTAGAGATAAACACACCTCTATCTCAGACAGTAGAGATAAACACACCTCTATCTCAGACAGTAGAGATAAACACACCTCTATCTCAGACAGTAGAGATAAACACACCTCTATCTCAAACTGTAGAGATAGATATCAACTATCTCAGACGGTAGAGACAGAAGCAGAGATAAACAT
>NC_048576.1:96200430-96205430 GCF_013265735.2 Oncorhynchus mykiss | reverse complement strand
GTCTAATAGTGTTATACCTCTAGTTCTGGTCCATGTCTAATAGTGTAATACCTCTAGTTCTGGTCCATGTCTCTAAGTGTAATACCTCTAGTTCTGGTCCATGTCTAATAGTGTAATACCTCTAGTTCTGGTCCATGTCTAATAGTGTTATACCTCTAGTTCTGGTCCATGTCTAATAGTGTTATACCTCTAGTTCTGGTCCATGTCTAATAGTGTAATACCTCTAGTTCTGGTCCATGTCTAATAGTGTTATACCTCTAGTTCTGGTCCATGTCTAATAGTGTAATACCTCTAGTTCTGGTCCATGTCTAATAGTGTAATACCTCTAGTTCTGGTCCATGTCTAATAGTGTAATACCTCTAGTTCTGGTCCATGTCTAATAGTGTAATACCTCTAGTTCTGGTCCATGTCTAATAGTGTTATACCTCTAGTTCTGGTCCATGTCTAATAGTGTTATACCTCTAGTTCTGGTCCATGTCTAATAGTGTAATACCTCTAGTTCTGGTCCATGTCTAATAGTGTTATACCTCTAGTTCTGGTCCATGTCTAATAGTGTTATACCTCTAGTTCTGGTCCATGTCTAATAGTGTAATACCTCTAGTTCTAGTCCATGTCTAATAGTGTTATACCTCTAGTTCTGGTCCATGTCTAATAGTGTAATACCTCTAGTTCTGGTCCATGTCTAATAGTGTAATACCTCTAGTTCTGGTCCATGTCTAATAGTGTAATACATCTAGTTCTGGTCCATGTCTCTAAGTGTTATACCTCTAGTTCTGGTCCATGTCTCTAAGTGTTATACCTCTAGTTCTGGTCCATGTCTAACAGTGTTATACCTCTAGTTCTGGTCCATGTCTAATAGTGTAATACCTCTAGTTCTGGTCCATGTCTAATAGTGTAATACCTCTAGTTCTGGTCCATGTCTCTAAGTGTTATACCTCTAGTTCTGGTCCATGTGTAATAGTGTAATACCTCTAGTTCTGGTCCATGTCTAATAGTGTAATACCTCTAGTTCTGGTCCATGTCTAATAGTGTAATACCTCTAGTTCTGGTCCATGTCTCTAAGTGTTATACCTCTAGTTCTGGTCCATGTCTAATAGTGTAATACCTCTAGTTCTGGTCCATGTCTAATAGTGTAATACCTCTAGTTCTGGTCCATGTCTAATAGTGTTATACCTCTAGTTCTGGTCCATGTCTAATAGTGTAATACCTCTAGTTCTGGTCCATGTCTCTAAGTGTAATACCTCTAGTTCTGGTCCATGTCTAATAGTGTAATACCTCTAGTTCTGGTCCATGTCTAATAGTGTTATACCTCTAGTTCTGGTCCATGTCTAATAGTGTTATACCTCTAGTTCTGGTCCATGTCTAATAGTGTAATACCTCTAGTTCTGGTCCATGTCTAATAGTGTTATACCTCTAGTTCTGGTCCATGTCTAATAGTGTTATACCTCTAGTTCTGGTCCATGTCTAATAGTGTAATACCTCTAGTTCTAGTCCATGTCTAATAGTGTTATACCTCTAGTTCTGGTCCATGTCTAATAGTGTAATACCTCTAGTTCTGGTCCATGTCTAATAGTGTAATACCTCTAGTTCTGGTCCATGTCTAATAGTGTAATACATCTAGTTCTGGTCCATGTCTCTAAGTGTTATACCTCTAGTTCTGGTCCATGTCTCTAAGTGTTATACCTCTAGTTCTGGTCCATGTCTAATAGTGTAATACCTCTAGTTCTGGTCCATGTCTAATAGTGTTATACCTCTAGTTCTGGTCCATGTCTAATAGTGTAATACCTCTAGTTCTGGTCCATGTCTAATAGTGTAATACCTCTAGTTCTGGTCCATGTCTAATAGTGTAATACCTCTAGTTCTGGTCCATGTCTCTAAGTGTAATACCTCTAGTTCTGGTCCATGTCTAATAGTGTAATACCTCTAGTTCTGGTCCATGTCTCTAAGTGTTATACCTCTAGTTCTGGTCCATGTCTAATAGTATTATACCTCTAGTTCTGGTCCATGTCTAATAGTGTTATACCTCTAGTTCTGGTCCATGTCTAATAGTGTTATACCTCTAGTTCTGGTCCATGTCTAATAGTGTTATACCTCTAGTTCTGGTCCATGTCTAATAGTGTAATACCTCTAGTTCTGGTCCATGTCTAATAGTGTTATACCTCTAGTTCTGGTCCATGTCTAATAGTGTTATACCTCTAGTTCTGGTCCATGTCTCTAAGTGTTATACCTCTAGTTCTGGTCCATGTCTAATAGTGTAATACCTCTAGTTCTGGTCCATGTCTAATAGTGTTATACCTCTAGTTCTGGTCCATGTCTAATAGTGTAATACCTCTAGTTCTGGTCCATGTCTAATAGTGTTATACCTCTAGTTCTGGTCCATGTCTAATAGTGTAATACCTCTAGTTCTGGTCCATGTCTAATAGTGTAATACCTCTAGTTCTGGTCCATGTCTAATAGTGTAATACCTCTAGTTCTGGTCCATGTCTAATAGTGTTATACCTCTAGTTCTGGTCCATGTCTAATAGTGTAATACCTCTAGTTCTGGTCCATGTCTAATTGTGTAATACATCTAGTTCTGGTCCATGTCTCTACGTTGTATACCTCTAGTTCTGGTCCACGTCTCTAAGTGTTATACCTCTAGTTCTGGTCCATGTCTAATAGTGTTATACCTCTAGTTCTGGTCCATGTCTAATAGTGTTATACCTCTAGTTCTGGTCCATGTCTAATAGTGTAATACCTCTAGTTCTGGTCCATGTCTCTAAGTGTTATACCTCTAGTTCTGGTCCATGTCTAATAGTGTAATACCTCTAGTTCTGGTCCATGTCTAATAGTGTTATACCTCTAGTTCTGGTCCATGTCTAATAGTGTTATACCTCTAGTTCTGGTCCATGTCTAATAGTGTAATACCTCTAGTTCTGGTCCATGTCTCTAAGTGTTATACCTCTAGTTCTGGTCCATGTCTAATAGTGTTATACCTCTAGTTCTGGTCCATGTCTAATAGTGTTATACCTCTAGTTCTGGTCCATGTCTAATAGTGTAATACCTCTAGTTCTGGTCCATGTCTAATAGTGTAATACATCTAGTTCTGGTCCATGTCTCTAAGTGTTATACCTCTAGTTCTGGTCCATGTCTCTAAGTGTTATACCTCTAGTTCTGGTCCATGTCTAATAGTGTAATACCTCTAGTTCTGGTCCATGTCTAATAGTGTAATACCTCTAGTTCTGGTCCATGTCTAATAGTGTAATACCTCTAGTTCTGGTCCATGTCTAATAGTGTAATACCTCTAGTTCTGGTCCATGTCTAATAGTGTAATACCTCTAGTTCTGGTCCATGTCTAATAGTGTAATACCTCTAGTTCTGGTCCATGTGTAATAGTGTAATACCTCTAGTTGTGGTCCATGTCTCTAAGTGTTATACCTCTAGTTCTGGTCCATGTCTAATAGTGTAATACCTCTAGTTCTGGTCCATGTCTAATAGTGTAATACCTCTAGTTCTGGTCCATGTCTAATAGTGTTATACCTCTAGTTCTGGTCCATGTCTAATAGTGTAATACATCTAGTTCTGGTCCATGTCTAATAGTGTAATACCTCTAGTTCTGGTCCATGTCTAATAGTGTTATACCTCTAGTTCTGGTCCATGTCTAATAGTGTTATACCTCTAGTTCTGGTCCATGTCTAATAGTGTAATACCTCTAGTTCTGGTCCATTTCTCTAAGTGTTATACCTCTAGTTCTGGTCCATGTCTCTAAGTGTTATACCTCTAGTTCTGGTCCATGTCTCTAAGTGTTATACCTCTAGTTCTGGTCCATGTCTCTAAGTGTTATACCTCTAGTTCTGGTCCATGTCTAATAGTGTAATACATCTAGTTCTGGTCCATGTCTAATAGTGTTATACCTCTAGTTCTGGTCCATGTCTAATAGTGTAATACCTCTAGTTCTGGTCCATTTCTAATAGTGTAATACCTCTAGTTCTGGTCC
This sequence comes from Oncorhynchus mykiss, assembly GCF_013265735.2. NCBI lineage: Eukaryota > Metazoa > Chordata > Actinopteri > Salmoniformes > Salmonidae > Oncorhynchus > Oncorhynchus mykiss. The sequence continues at coordinate 96,201,454 of NC_048576.1, read as the reverse complement.
ATGTCTCTAAGTGTTATACCTCTAGTTCTGGTCCATGTCTAATAGTGTAATACCTCTAGTTCTGGTCCATGTCTCTAAGTGTTATACCTCTAGTTCTGGTCCATGTCTAATAGTGTAATACATCTAGTTCTGGTCCATGTCTAATAGTGTTATACCTCTAGTTCTGGTCCATGTCTAATAGTGTAATACCTCTAGTTCTGGTCCATTTCTCTAAGTGTTATACCTCTAGTTCTGGTCCATGTCTCTAAGTGTTATACCTCTAGTTCTGGTCCATGTCTCTAAGTGTTATACCTCTAGTTCTGGTCCATGTCTCTAAGTGTTATACCTCTAGTTCTGGTCCATGTCTAATAGTGTAATACATCTAGTTCTGGTCCATGTCTAATAGTTAATACCTCTAGTTCTGGTCCATGTCTAATAGTGTTATACCTCTAGTTCTGATCCATGTCTCTAAGTGTAATACCTCTAGTTCTGGTCCATGTCTAATAGTGTAATACCTCTAGTTCTGGTCCATGTCTCTAAGTGTTATACCTCTAGTTCTGGTCCATGTCTAATAGTGTAATACCTCTAGTTCTGGTCCATGTCTAATAGTGTAATACCTCTAGTTCTGGTCCATGTCTAATAGTGTTATACCTCTAGTTCTGGTCCATGTCTAATAGTGTAATACCTCTAGTTCTGGTTCATGTCTCTAAGTGTTATACCTCTAGTTCTGGTCCATGTCTAATAGTGTAATACCTCTAGTTCTGGTCCATGTCTAATAGTGTAATACCTCTAGTTCTGGTCCATGTCTAATAGTGTTATACCTCTAGTTCTGGTCCATGTCTAATAGTGTTATACCTCTAGTTCTGGTCCATGTCTAATAGTGTAATACCTCTAGTTCTGGTCCATGTCTAATAGTGTTATTCATCTAGTTCTGGTCCATGTCTAACAGTTTTATACCTCTAGTTCTGGTCCATGTCTAATAGTGTAATACCTCTAGTTCTGGTCCATGTCTAATAGTGTAATACCTCTGGTTCTGGTCCATGTC
>NC_048576.1:96180430-96190430 GCF_013265735.2 Oncorhynchus mykiss | reverse complement strand
TCTGACAGACATCTGGCGCTAAAATCTTATCAAGCATATCCACTGCTTTTCCTTCCAGTACTCTGCTAGCTTGGGGTTCACATTAAGTATTTTCCACTGACAAAGAGCTCTCTTTTTCTCTTCCTCCTCCCTCCCTACCCTTCCTCTCTCTCTCCTTCTAGTCCCCTTCCTCTCTCTCTCTCTCTCTCTCCTTCTAGTCCCCTTCCTCTCTCTCTCTCTCTCTCTCTGTCCTTCTATTCCCCTTCCTCTCTCTCTCTCTCTTTCTATTCCCCTTCCTCTCTCTCTCTCTCTCTCTCTCTCTCTCTCTCTCTCTCTCTCTCTCTCTCTCTCCTTCTATTCCCCTTCCTCAATCTCTCTCTCTCTCTCCTTCTAGTCCCCTTCCTCTCTCTCTCTCTCACTCTCCTTCTATTCCCCTTCCTCTCTCTCTCCCCCCTCCCTCCCCCCTCTCTCACCCCTCCCTCTCTCTCTGTTCTTCTGTCCCCCTCTCTCCCCTCCCTCTCTGTCCTTCTGTCCCCCTCTCTCTCCCCTCCCTCTCTCTCTGTCCTTCTGCCCCCCTCTCACCCTCCCTCTCTCTCTCTGTCCTTCTGTCCCCCTCTCTCTCCCGTCCCTCTCTCTCTCCTTCCATACCCCTCTCTCTCCCCTCCCTCTCTCTCTGTCCTTCTGCCCCCCTCTCACCCTCCCTCTCTCTCTCTGTCCTTCTGTCCCCCTCTCTCTCCCGTCCCTCTCTCTCTCCTTCCGTACCCCTCTCTCTCCCTTCCCTCCCTCTCTCTCCTTCCGTACCCCACTCTCACCCCTCCCTCCCCTGTCCCCTGTCCCCGAGGGATAATAGTAGGGTGGGCTGTTTTAAAACATCTGCTGGAGAATAATTTATTCCCTAAATCACTGTCATTAAAAAGAGAGAAAGAATAAAGAGAGAGAGAGACGATCCTACTGCATGGCCAGGGCACATAAATACTGGACAGAGAGAGAGAGACGATCCTACTGCATGGCCAGGGCACTGAAATACTTGACAGAGAGGGAGAGAGGGAGGGAGGAGTGCAGAAGACCGATGGGGGAGGTAGAGAAGCAGGGAAGTGTGGGGGAGGAAGATGAGGTACAGAGAGAGAGGGGGGAGTGAGAGATATCAACAAATTGGCGAGGGCACTAGAACAGTCTGCAGCACCCGGCTTCACCATACTAGAATCAAATGCCTACTGTTTGCAGATGATCTGGTGCTTCTGTCCCCAACCAAGGAGGGCCAACAGCAGCACATAGATCTGTCCCCAACCAAGGAGGACCTACAGCAGCACCTAGATCTGTCCCCAACCAAGGAGGACCTACAGCAGCACCTAGATCTGTCCCCAACCAAGGAGGACCTACAGCAGCACCTAGATCTGTCACCAACCAAGGAGGACCTACAGCAGCACCTAGATCTGTCCCCAACCAAGGAGGACCTACAGCAGCACCTAGATCTGTCCCCAACCAAGGAGGACCTACAGCAGCACCTAGATCTGTCACCAACCAAGGAGGACCTACAGCAGCACCTAGATCTGTCACCAACCAAGGAGGGCCTACAGCAGCACCTAGATCTGTCCCCAACCAAGGAGGACCTACAGCAGCACCTAGATCTGTCCCCAACCAAGGAGGACCTACAGCAGCACCTAGATCTGTCCCCAACCAAGGAGGACCTACAGCAGCACCTAGATCTGTCCCCAACCAAGGAGGACCTACAGCAGCACCTAGATCTTCTGCACAGATTCTGCCATACCTGGGCCCTGACAGACCTGGGCCCTGACAGACCTGGGCCCTGAGAGTAAATCTCAGTAAGACTAAAATAATGGTGTTCCAAAAAAGGTCCAGTCGCCAGGACCACAAATACAAATTCCATCTAGACACCGTTGCCCTAGAGCACACAAAAAACTATACATACCTTGGCCTAAACATCAGTGCCACAGGTAACTTCCACAAAGCTGTGACCGATCTGAGATACAAGGCAAGAAGGGCCTTCTATGCCATCAAAAGGAACATACAATTTGACATACCAATTAGGGTCACCAGACAACACATGCCAATGTGTCAAGTAATAGTATAATCACATTGGAAAGGTTGAGCAAAAAACTGAGCAAACTAGAATGTTATTTGGGCCTACACAGAGAGTACACAGCGGCAGAATACCTGACCACTGTGACTGACCCAAACTTAAGGAAAGCTTTGACTATGTACAGACTCAGTGAGCATAGCCTTGCTATTGAGAAAGGCCGCCGTAGGCAGATATGGCTCTCAAGAGAAGACAGGCTATGTGCTCACTGCCCACAAAATGAGGTGGAAACTGAGCTGCACTTCCTAACCTCCTGCACAATGTATGACCATATTAGAGACACATATTTCCCTCAGATTACACAGATCCACAAAGAATTCGAAAACAAATCCAATTTTGATAAACTCCCATATCTACTGGGTGAAACTCCACAGTCTGCCATCACAGCAGCAAGGTTTGTGACCTGTTGCCACGAGAAAAGGGCAACCAGTGAAGAACAAACACCATTGTAAATACAACCCATATTTATGCTAATTTATTTTCCCTTGTGTACTTTAACCATTTGTACATTGTTAAAACACTGTATATATATAATATGACATTTGTAATGTCTTTATTGTTTTGAAACTTCTGTATGTGTAATGTTTACTGTTAATTTTTATTGTTTATTTCACTTTATATATTATCTACCTCACTTGCTTTGGCAATGTTAACACGTTTCCCATGCCAGTAAAGCCCTTGAATTGAATTGAATTGAGAGAGAGATGAAGAAGTCTGGATAGTTAGAGAGAGAGAGAGAGAGAGAGAGAGAGAGAGAGAGAGAGAGAGAGAGAGAGAGAGAGAGAGAGAGAGAGAGAGAGAGAGAGAGAGAGAGAGAGAGAGAGCGAGAGAGAGGGGGGTGAGGAGAGGAGGATAGAAACATACATCTAGGTATGAACACATAGACACCAGTGACGGTTGTACTAATTCTAATTCACTAACAACATTTCTTCAACAAAATGTCAACTTCAGAAATATAAACTAGATGATTGTCTGGAGTCTTCCTCCAGAACAGATTCCTATAAAGTCCTCTTCTGTTCATCCGCGATAGAATCAAACCTCAGACTCTAATTTGATTCGGCCACTCTTCTGACCAAATGGCACCTTGTTCCCTACGTAGGGCACTGCCTTTGACCAGGGCCCATAGGGCCTAATATAGGGAATAGGTCTCCAATTGGGATGCATCCATAGAGAGAGAGATATCTGGTATGTAGGGAACGACCCGGTCATATAGACAGAGAGATATCTGGTATGGAGACGACCAGGTCACATAGACAGATATCTGATATGGAGGGAACGACCAGGTCACATAGACAGAGAGATATCTGGTATGTAGGGAACGACCCGGTCATATAGACAGAGAGATATCTGGTATGGAGACGACCAGGTCACATAGACAGATATCTGATATGGAGGGAACGACCAGGTCACATAGACAGAGAGATATCTGGTATGTAGGGAACGACCCGGTCACATAGAGAGAGAGATATCTGATATGGAGACGACCAGGTCACATAGACAGAGAGATATCTGGTATGGAGGAAACAACCCGGTCATATAGACAGATATCTGATATGGAGGGAACGACCAGGTCACATAGACAGATATCTGATATGGAGGTAAACAACCAGGTCACATAGACAGATATCTGATATGGAGGGAACGACCAGGTCACATAGACAGATATCTGATATGGAGGGAACGACCAGGTCACATAGACCGACAGATATCTGATATGGAGGAAAACGACCAGGTCACATAGACAGATATCTGATATGGAGGTAAACGACCAGGTCACATAGACAGATATCTGATATGGAGAGAACGACCCGGTCATATAGACAGATATCTGATATGGAGACGACCAGGTCACATAGACAGATATCTGATATGGAGGAAAACGACCAGGTCACATAGACAGATATCTGATATGGAGGAAAACGACCAGGTCACATAGACAGATATCTGGTAGGGAGGTAAACGACCAGGTCACATAGACAGATATCTGATATGGAGAGAACGACCAGGTCACATAGACAGATATCTGATATGGAGAGAACGACCCGGTCATATAGACAGAGAGATATCTGATATGGAGGAAAACGACCAGGTCACATAGACAGATATCTGATATGGAGACGACCAGGTCACATAGACAGATATCTGGTATGGAGGAAAACAACCAGGTCACATAGACAGATATCTGGTATGGAGGAAAACGACCAGGTCACATAGACAGATATCTGATATGGAGGGAACGACCAGGTCACATAGACAGATATCTGGTATGGAGGAAAACGACCAGGTCACATAGACAGATATCTGGTATGGAGGAAAACGACCAGGTCACATAGACAGGTATCTGGTATGGAGGAAAACGACCAGGTCACATAGACAGATATCTGGTATGGAGAGAACGACCAGGTCACATAGACAGGTATCTGATATGGAGAGAACGACCCGGTCATATAGACAGACAGATATCTGATATGGAGGAAAACGACCAGGTCACATAGACAGATATCTGATATGGAGACGACCAGGTCACATAGACAGATATCTGGTATGGAGGAAAACGACCAGGTCACATAGACAGATATCTGATATGGAGACGACCAGGTCACATAGACAGATATCTGATATGGAGAGAACGACCAGGTCACATAGACAGATATCTGGTATGGAGGAAAACGACCAGGTCACATAGACAGATATCTGGTATGGAGGAAAACGACCAGGTCACATAGACAGATATCTGATATGGAGGGAACGACCAGGTCACATAGACAGATATCTGGTATGGAGGAAAACGACCAGGTCACATAGACAGATATCTGGTATGGAGGAAAACGACCAGGTCACATAGACAGGTATCTGGTATGGAGGAAAACGACCAGGTCACATAGACAGATATCTGGTATGGAGGAAAACGACCAGGTCACATAGACAGGTATCTGATATGGAGGGAACGACCAGGTCACATAGACAGATATCTGATATGGAGGGAACAACCAGGTCACATAGACAGATATCTGATATGGAGGAAAACGACCAGGTCATATAGACAGATATCTGATATGGAGGAAAACGACCAGGTCACATAGACAGATATCTGATATGGAGGAAAACGACCAGGTCACATAGACAGATATCTGATATGGAGACGACCAGGTCACATAGACAGATATCTGATATGGAGACGACCAGGTCACATAGACAGATATCTGATATGTAGGGAACGACCCGGTCAGCTGATGCAGTGGGAATTTGAGATAGACTTTTTCCACAATGTGATTGAGATTAGATCGACATAATAATGGCGCCTGTCGTGTTACGGCTCCAAACCAACTGTAATGTTATTTTATTGTGATACTTTTTTTTACTTTAGTTTATTTAGTAAATATTTTCTTAACTCTTATTTTCTTAACTCTTATTTTCTTAACTGCGTTGTTGGTTAAGGGTTCGTACGTAAGCATTTCACGGTAAGGTCTATATATACCTGTTGTTTTCAGCATTTCACGGTAAGGTCTATATATACCTGTTGTTTTCAGCATTTCACGGTAAGGTCTATATATACCTGTTGTTTTCAGCATTTCACGGTAAGGTCTATATATACCTGTTGTTTTCAGCATTTCACGGTAAGGTCTATATATACCTGTTGTTTTCAGCATTTCACGGTAAGGTCTATATATACCTGTTGTTTTCGGCTCATGTGACTAATACAATTTGATTTGATTTGAGAGGTGAGCTTCAGGTTTTAAACCCCTCTACAGACCTCTCTAAGTCGGGGGGGGGGGTTGATTCTCCTAAGCTGATGGAATTGTTTTAAGAAGGTCACACCAAGGGTCATTTAGCTGTTTGAATTGGAATTCTGAGACCCCTTGAAATATCTAAATAGACAGTTGAAGTGGGAAGTTTACATACACTCAGGTTGGAGTCATTAAAACTCGTTTTCAACCACTCCACAAATTTCTTGTTAATTAACAAACTATAGTTTTGGCAAGTCGGTTAGGACATCTACTTTGTGCATGACACAAGTCATTTTTCCAACAATTGTTTACAGACAGATTAGTTAACTTATAATTCACTGTATCACAATTCCAGTGGGTCAGAAGTTTACATACACTAAGTTGACTGTGCCTTTAAACAGCTTGGAAAATTCCAGAAAATGATGTCATGACTTTAGAAGCTTCTGATAGGCTAATTGACATCATTTGAGTCAATTGGAGGTGTACCTGTGGATGTATTTCAAGGCCTACCTTCAAACCCAGTGCCTCTTTGCTTGACATCATGGGAAAATCTAAATAAATCAGCCAAGACCTCAGAAACAAAATGGTAAACCTCCACACATGAAGGAACCACGGTCACCTGTACAAACAAACCGTTCGGACCCTACAGAAACAAAATGGTAGACCTCCACACATGAAGGAACCACGGTCACCTGTACAAACAAACCGTTCGGACCCTACAGAAACAAAATGGTAGACCTCCACACATGAAGGAACCACGGTCACCTGTACAAACAAACCGTTCGGACCCTACAGAAACAAAATGGTAGACCTCCACACATGAAGGAACCACGGTCACCTGTACAAACAAACCGTTCGGACCCTACAGACTATTTAGTGGAGAGAGAAAAGGATGTTCAAGATGTCTCATGGTCTGACAACCCCCCCCCCCCCCCCCCCCCCCCCCCCCCCCCAGAGACTATGGGAGGGGAGTACACCACATGCCCCCCCCCCCACTGAGACTATGGGAGGGGAGTACACCACATGCCCCCCCCCCCCAGAGACTATGGGAGGGGAGTACACCACATGCCCCCCCCCCCCCAGAGACTATGGGAGGGGAGTACACCACATGCCCCCCCCCCCCCCCCAGAGACTATGGGAGGGGAGTACAACACGTGCTTATGTTTTAATTGGAAAGTCTAACATATTTTGGCTAAAACGGGTCTGTAGAAAAACAACACAATAATTGAACAGGGAATATTCTTCAGCATTATTATAGAACCCCACATGTGAAGACAGCCTCCGACAGGTGTCTTCATTTTCTCTCATTTCGCTGTGTGTGTTTGTGTCTCTGTGATCTCCTTCTCTAAGTTAGGTAATACAGCCTTAGCTAACTGTCCTATCAGTCATTATCTGTGTGTGTTTGTGTCTCTGTGATCTCCTGCTCTAAGCTAGGTAATACAGCCTTAGCTAACTGTCCAATCAGTCATTATCTGTGTGTGTTTGTGTCTCTGTGATCTCCTGCTCTAAGCTAGGTAATACAGCCTTAGCTAACTGTCCAATCAGTCATTATCTGTGTGTGTTTGTGTCTCTGTGATCTCCTGCTCTAAGCTAGGTAATACAGCCTTAGCTAACTGTCCTATCAGTCATTATCTGTGTGTGTTTGTGTCTCTGTGATCTCCTGCTCTAAGCTAGGTAATACAGCCTTAGCTAACTGTCCAATCAGTCATTATCTGTGTGTGTTTGTGTCTCTGTGATCTCCTGCTCTAAGCTAGGTAATACAGCCTTAGCTAACTGTCCTATCAGTCATTATCTGTGTGTGTTTGTGTCTCTGTGATCTCCTGCTCTAAGCTAGGTAATACAGCCTTAGCTAACTGTCCTATCAGTCATTATTTGGGAAGAGAGTCGCTAGGTAGACAGTCATCTAACATAGTCTACTAACAGCTGAAAGAGCCCCCTGTCTCTCTGTGGGTGTATCAAGGCTGCATCTGGGACAGTCATTAAATAGTAGTGCATTTGAGGAGACAGATTAACATAATTAAACAGTAATTAGATAGTAGTGGACATGAGGACAGAATTCTCTGTATCTCACATCAAAACAGACAGGGGCCCATAGTGCACTATGTAGGGGCTAGGGTGCCATTTTTGTAGGCAGACTCTGTCTGCAGTAAGAGCTGAGGGGGAAACCCAGGGGTCACTGGTTAATCATTCCTACCAGTGTGTCAAACTATTCAGAGGTGCTTCAACGCTTCACAACAGAATGATAGAACGCCTCCGAGTGTTCCATATGACCCAGAAACCATTCTAACCTCCAGATAGAATGATAGAATCCTCAGAGTGTTCCAAATGACCCAGAAACCATTCTAACCTCCAGATAGAATGATAGAATCCTCAGAGTGTTCCAAATGACCCAGAAACCATTCTAACCTCCAGATAGAATGATAGAATCCTCAGAGTGTTCCATATGACCCAGAAACCATTCTAACCTCCAGATAGAATGATAGAATCCTCAGAGTGTTCCATATGACCCAGAAACCATTCTAACCTCCAGATAGAATGATAGAATCCTCAGAGTGTTCCAAATGACCCAGAAACCATTCTAACCTCCAGATAGAATGATAGAACGCCTCCGAGTGTTCCAAATGACCCAGAAACCATTCTAACCTCCAGATAGAATGATAGAACGCCTCCGAGTGTTCCAAATGACCCAGAAACCATTCTAACCTCCAGATAGAATGATAGAATCCTCAGAGTGTTCCAAATGACCCAGAAACCATTCTAACCTCCAGATAGAATGATAGAATCCTCAGAGTGTTCCAAATGACCCAGAAACCATTCTAACCTCCAGATAGAATGATAGAACGCCTCCGAGTGTTCCAAATGACCCAGAAACCATTCTAACCTCCAGATAGAATGATAGAATCCTCAGAGTGTTCCATATGACCCAGAAACCATTCTAACCTCCAGATAGAATGATAGAATCCTCAGAGTGTTCCAAATGACCCAGAAACCATTCTAACCTCCAGATAGAATGATAGAATCCTCAGAGTGTTCCAAATGACCCAGAAACCATTCTAACCTCCAGATAGAATGATAGAACGCCTCCGAGTGTTCCAAATGACCCAGAAACCATTCTAACCTCCAGATAGAATGATAGAATCCTCAGAGTGTTCCAAATGACCCAGAAACCATTCTAACCTCCAGATAGAATGATAGAATCCTCAGAGTGTTCCAAATGACCCAGAAACCATTCTAACCTCCAGATAGAATGATAGAATCCTCAGAGTGTTCCAAATGACCCAGAAACCATTCTAACCTCCAGATAGAATGATAGAATCCTCAGAGTGTTCCATATGACCCAGAAACCATTCTAACCTCCAGATAGAATGATAGAATCCTCAGAGTGTTCCATATGACCCAGAAACCATTCTAACCTCCAGATAGAATGATAGAATCCTCAGAGTGTTCCAAATGACCCAGAAACCATTCTAACCTCCAGATAGAATGATAGAACGCCTCCGAGTGTTCCAAATGACCCAGAAACCATTCTAACCTCCAGATAGAATGATAGAATCCTCAGAGTGTTCCAAATGACCCAGAAACCATTCTAACCTCCAGATAGAATGATAGAATCCTCAGAGTGTTCCAAATGACCCAGAAACCATTCTAACCTCCAGATAGAATGATAGAATCCTCAGAGTGTTCCAAATGACCCAGAAACCATTCTAACCTCCAGATAGAATGATAGAATCCTCAGAGTGTTCCAAATGACCCAGAAACCATTCTAACCTCCAGATAGAATGATAGAATCCTCAGAGTGTTCCATATGACCCAGAAACCATTCTAACCTCCAGATAGAATGATAGAATCCTCAGAGTGTTCCATATGACCCAGAAACCATTCTAACCTCCAGATAGAATGATAGAATCCTCAGAGTGTTCCAAATGACCCAGAAACCATTCTAACCTCCAGATAGAATGATAGAACGCCTCCGAGTGTTCCAAATGACCCAGAAACCATTCTAACCTCCAGATAGAATGATAGAACGCCTCCGAGTGTTCCAAATGACCCAGAAACCATTCTAACCTCCAGATAGAATGATAGAATCCTCAGAGTGTTCCAAATGACCCAGAAACCATTCTAACCTCCAGATAGAATGATAGAATCCTCAGAGTGTTCCAAATGACCCAGAAACCATTCTAACCTCCAGATAGAA
>NC_048576.1:96172930-96177930 GCF_013265735.2 Oncorhynchus mykiss | reverse complement strand
ACCTCCAATCACATCTATCCTTCAGTACAGCCATCACCAATCACCACCTCCAATCACATCTGTCCTTCAGCACAGCCATCCACCAATCACCATCTCCAATCACATCTGTCCTTCAGCACAGCCATCCACCAATCACCATCTCCAATCACATCTATCCTTCAGCACAGCCATCCACCAATCACCACCTCCAATCACATCTGTCCTTCAGCATAGCCATCCACCAATCACCACCTCCAATCACATCTATCCTTCAGCACAGCCATCACCAATCACCACCTCCAATCACATCCAGCCTTCAGCACAGCCATCACCAATCACCACCTCCAATCACATCTGTCCTTCAGCATAGCCATCCACCAATGACCACCTCCAATCACATCTATCCTTCAGCACAGCCATCCACCAATCACCACCTCCAATCACATCTGTCCTTCAGCACAGCCATCAATCACCACCTACAATCACATCTATCCTTCAGCCCAGCCATCCACCAATCACCACCTCCAATCACATCTATCCTTCAGGACAGCCATCCACCAATCACATCTATCCTTCAGCACAGCCATCCACCAATCACCACCTCCAATCACATCTATCCTTCAGCAAAGCCATCCACCAATCAACACCTCCAATCACATCTGTCCTTCAGCACAGCCATCCACCAATGACCACCTCCAATCACATCTATCCTTCAGCACAGCCATCCACCAATCAACACCTCCAATCACATCTGTCCTTCAGCACAGCCATCTACCAATCACCACCTCCAATCACATCTGTCCTTCAGCACAGCCATCCACCAATCACCACCTCCAATCACATCTATCCTTCAGCACAGCCATCCACCAATCACCACCTCCAATCGATCACATCTATCCTTCAGCACAGCCATCACCAATCACCACCTCCAATCACATCTATCCTTCAGCACAGCCATCCACCAATCACCACCTCCCTTTCTGACAGCAGACATACAGTACAGAGACAGGACCACTAGGGGTAGAACATGGGGATGATACAGTACAGAGACAGGACCACTAGGGGTAGAACATGGTGATGATACAGTACAGAGACAGGACCACTAGGGGTAGAACATGGTGATGATACAGTACAGAGACAGGACCACTAGGGGTAGAACATGGTGATGATACAGTACAGAGACAGGACCACTAGGAGTAGAACATGGTGATGATACAGTACAGAGACAGGACCACTAGGGGTAGAACATGGTGATGATACAGTACAGAGACAGGACCACTAGGGGTAGAACATGGTGATGATACAGTACAGAGACAGGACCACTAGGAGTAGAACATGGTGATGATACAGTACAGAGACAGGACCACTAGGGGTAGAACATGGTGATGATACAGTACAGAGACAGGACCACTAGGGGTAGAACATGGTGATGATACAGTACAGAGACAGGACCACTAGGGGTAGAACATGGGGATGATACAGTACAGAGACAGGACCACTAGGGGTAGAACATGGGGATGATACAGTACAGAGACAGGACCACTAGGGGTAGAACATGGTGATGATACAGTACAGAGACAGGACCACTAGGGGTAGAACATGGTGATGATACAGTACAGAGACAGAACCACTAGGGGTAGAACATGGGGATGATACAGTACAGAGACAGGACCACTAGGAGTAGAACATGGTGATGATACAGTACAGAGACAGGACCACTAGGGGAAGAACATGGTGATGATACAGTACAGAGACAGGACCACTAGGGGTAGATGATACAGTACAGAGACAGGACCACTAGGAGTAGAACATGGTGATGATACAGTACAGAGACAGGACCACTAGGGGTAGATGATACAGTACAGAGACAGGACCACTAGGGGTAGATGATACAGTACAGAGACAGGACCACTAGGGGTAGAACATGGTGATGATACAGTACAGAGACAGGACCACTAGGAGAAGAACATGGTGATGATACAGTACAGAGACAGGACCACTAGGGGTAGATGATACAGTTCAGAGACAGGACCACTAGGGGTAGAACATGGTGATGATACAGTACAGAGACAGGACCACTAGGAGAAGAACATGGTGATGATACAGTACAGAGACAGGACCACTAGGGGTAGATGATACAGTACAGAGACAGGACCACTAGGGGTAGAACATGGTGATGATACAGTACAGAGACAGGACCACTAGGGGTAGATGATACAGTACAGAGACAGGACCACTAGGGGTAGAACATGGGGATGTGTGACATGTACTCCTCAGCCTTAAGTGTCCCTCCTGCGTCGCCTCATTAGCTGGTTTCTGAGGTGGAGCGATCGGCTAAGAGGCTTGAGGAGGGCGGTCAGGTGTGGTTGTGAGGCAGATGTCCTGAGTTCACACTAGATGTAGTACTTTCTAAGCAAGCAGAATTATGTCCTTTACATAGGCAACACTGTGTGTGTGTGTGTGTGTGTGTGTGTGTGTGTGTGTGTGTGTGTGTGAGTGTGTGTGTGAAGTCATCTTTGTGTTTGAGAGGAAACATTTCAGTTCTCCTTAATCCCACTCTGCCAGTCTTCTGTAAATTCCTCTCTCCCTCTATCTATACCTTCCCCTCTCAACATGTTGTCTATTCAGTCAGGCATGGTACACCGACCCCCAGCTGTCACGCACACACACACGCGCACGCACACGCACAAGCACACACACACACGCACAAGCGCACAAGCGCACACACACGCACACGCACAAGCACACACACACACACACGCACAAGCGCACACACACGCACACGCACAAGCACTCACACACGCACAAGCACAAAGACTCTAACTGTAAAAGCTTAGTGTCCATCTGTTAAACCCCAGGAGAGGAGAGAGGGGAAACAGAGGAGAGGAGAGAGGGGAAACAGAGGAGAGGAGAGAGGGGAAACAGAGGAGAGGAGAGAACAGGGGAGGAATAGAGAAAAAGAGGAGGAGGAGGAAGAGGAGAGGAAAAGGGGGAGGAAGAGGAGAATTATCATGTTCCATGTGGAAAAGGACTCTTCAACATGAAGGTCTGTCTAAACAGAGGATGTTGTTGTTCCATGAGGGGAGGCTGTGACCACTGTGTATTAGTGAGAGCAGAACCAGCAGTCCGGCAGAACCTGACAGTGTTCTATCAGAATGTTGTTGTTCCATGAGGGGAGGCTGTGACCACTGTGTATTAGTGAGACCAGGACCAGCAGTCCGGCAGAACCTGACAGTGTTCTATCAGAATGTTGTTGTTCCATGAGGGGAGGCTGTGACCACTGTGTATTAGTGAGACCAGGACCAGCAGTCCGGCAGAACCCGACAGTGTTCTATCAGAATCATCCATGTTATGTAGTGGGTGAGAGCAGAACCAGCAGTCCAGCAGAACCTGACAGTATTCTATCAGAATCATCCATGTTATGTAGTGGGTGAGACCAGGACCAGCAGTCCGGCGGAACCCGACAGTGTTCTATCAGAATCATCCATGTTATGTAGTGGGTGAGAGCAGAACCAGCAGTCCAGCAGAACCTGACAGTATTCTATCAGAATCATCCATGTTATGTAGTGGGTGAGAGCAGAACCAGCAGTCCAGCAGAACCCGACAGTGTTCCATCAGAATCATCATGTTATGTAGTGGGTGAGAGCAGAACCAGCAGTCCAGCAGAACCTGACAGTATTCTATCAGAATCATCCATGTTATGTAGTGGGTGAGACCAGGACCAGCAGTCCAGCGGAACCCGACAGTGTTCTATCAGAATCATCATGTTATGTAGTGGGTGTATTGGAGATGCCACATACTTTCCAGACGGAGCCTGTTTTGATTTGGCTCAGAGTTTCCAGACTATTAGCAGCACCACTGACCGTCCAGCTGTGTTCTGTGTCCTCTGGGACAACAACAGATACTAGTGATGGAGACGGACCAGCTGAGAGGGACATGAACCAGTAACTCTACACATACAGGACACAGACCTACCTCCTGTGCCATTAAGACCTGGACCTCATAGTATGACACGAGTACAACACAACAAGACCTGGACCTTATAGTATGACATGAGTACAACACAACAAGACCTGGACCTCATAGTATGACACGAGTACAACACAACAAGACCTGGACCTCATAGTAGGACACGAGTACAACACAACAAGACCTGGACCTCATAGTATGACACGAGTACAACACAACAAGACCTGGTCCTTATAGTATGACACGAGTACAACACAACAAGACCCGGGCCTTATAGTACAACACAACAAGACCTGGTCCTCATAGTACAACACAACAAGACCTGGACCTTATAGTATGACACGAGTACAACACAACAAGACCCGGGCCTTATAGTACAACACAACAAGACCTGGTCCTTATAGTACAACAAAACAAGACCTGGTCCTTATAGTACAACACAACAAGACCTGGTCCTTATAGTACAACACAACAAGACCTGGTCCTTATAGTACAACACAACAAGACCTGGTCCTTATAGTACAACACAACAAGACCTGGTCCTTATAGTACAACACAACAAGACCTGGTCCTTATAGTACAACACAACAAGACCTGGTCCTTATAGTATGACACGAGTACAACACAACAAGACCCGGGCCTTATAGTACAACACAACAAGACCTGGTCCTCATAGTACAACACAACAAGACCTGGACCTTATAGTATGACACGAGTACAACACAACAAGACCCGGGCCTTAGAGTACAACACAACAAGACCTGGTCCTTATACTACAACACAACAAGACCTGGTCCTTATAGTACAACAAAACAAGACCTGGTCCTTATAGTACAACACAACAAGACCTGGCCCTTATAGTACAACACAACAAGACCTGGTCCTTATAGTACAACACAACAAGACCTGGTCCTTATAGTACAACACAACAAGACCTGGTCCTTATAGTACAACACAACAAGACCTGGTCCTCATAGTACAACACAACAAGACCTGGTCCTTATAGTACAACACAACAAGACCTGGTCCTTATAGTATGACACGAGTACAAC
>NC_048576.1:95951804-96172830 GCF_013265735.2 Oncorhynchus mykiss | reverse complement strand
CATGGACTCTACAAGGTGCCAAAAGCGTTCCACAGGGATGCTGACCCATGTTGACTCCAATGCTTCCACAGTTTTGTCAAATAGGCTGGATGTCCTTTGGGTGGTGGACCATTCTTGATACACATGGGAAACTGTTGTGTGTGGAAAAACCCAGCAGCGTTACAGTTCTTGACAAACTCAAACCGGTGCACCTAGCACCTACTACCATACCTTGTTCAAAGGCACTCAAATATGTTGTCTTTGCCCATTCACCCTCTGAATGGCACACATACACAATCCATGTCTCAGCTCTCTAAGCTTAGAAATCCTTCTTTAACCTGTCCCCCCCCCTTCATCTACACTGATTGAAGTGGATTTAATGGGTGACATCAATAAGGGATCATAGCTTTCATCTGAATTCACCTGGCCAGTCTGTCATGGAAAGAGCAGGTGTTCCTAATGTTTCGACACTCATTGTATAAAGGAAAATAAGTATCAGATGTCTAATGAAATAACATGCAATACACTTAGAAATATGATTACAATGTATGAAATACAGATGTATTTTGTTCAATGCCATGACTCTTTTTGCTCTAGCAAAGAACAGGCATTATGCAAGGAAAATTCCTTATTTATAAGATTTTGTCCTGATACAAACTTTGGCCTGACCCAATCTAGAAGTAATTGAGAATGATCAGCCATCATTTATGGCCATAATTCTTTCAAAATGACATCACAAATCCAGACAACCTTCTGTCTTCCCTCTTTCACACTTCTATCAATAAGACAGCCATCTGAGTCATCATCATCCCTCCCTCCCTCCCACTCAATCCCCATCCTCTCACTCCCATGCAATGATAATAGCATAGATAGTGTGGCCAATTTAGGGGAGCGAAACTGTGTCTGTATCATTGATCATAAAATATCTAAGCTCCATAATTGCATTCAAAGTTAAACTAAGCCTGTGGACTGGGTCTTTATGAAATGATGTTTCAGAGTCATTGTTGTATCCAGTACTTCTCCATATAACACTACTTATATACTACTGTGTACGTCACCATAAGACCAGTTTATTCTGGACTACTGTTACTGCACTGAAAGAACACAACATATCATATCTTGAGTTAGAACAAATTAACAGGAAAATGTCAGTATTTTTTTTAAACCTAAATAAATTCCAAAACAATGAACCAAAACAAACATAAAATCCAATATCAGGAAATGTGCCAATGAACACAGAGAACATAGTAGCTTCCACAAGCACCAAGCTTCCCCGTCACTCTCCATTCACTACTGTTTTATGGTGGTGACTGACTGTGGCAGTGGCAGGTCCATTAACACCTCCGCACCACACCGCCCAGCCCCCTCGATAAACAGCCCAGCCGGGGTCCACCCTAATGGGCCAAACTCATTCTCAGCCCAGCCTGTCTCCAGGTGTGGAAGTGTGGCCCTGTAATTGATAATTAAGGGGCAATAGCCCAGTGGTCAATGCAGACCCACAGCAGGGGAGAGAGAGGGAGGGGCCAGGCCCCACACTGTCACTCAAAGAAAAGAGAGCGGTAGAGAGATGGGGGGTAGGTTGTTGGCTGCAATTCAGTAAGGGAAGCTTGGAGAGACAAACACACAAACAGGCAGGCATGGCTTGCACATTGGCAGGCATGAACGCAGGTATGAACTTAGGCAGGCAGGCATACCCTCACACACACACACAATGCTGAGAACAGATAGATGTGATAAAGGAGGACCACACAGATGAATCACACACCCACACTGATCTGCAGCATACAAATTCTAATGGAAAACACAGAGACTGACACACACACACACACACACACATACACACACACACAGATAGTGCTGTAGGTGTGGCACAGTGGCAGAGGTACTGACTGGAACGTGTCTGTATGTCTATGGTGGCAGCAGTGTGAGGTTGCAGACGGTGCTGGTTGGTTGGTTGGTTGGTTGGTTGGGCTTCCACCCAAGTCTGAGAGGGATAGAGCACTTACAGTTACACCTCAGATCTTATCAATCACATAGAGCTGTGATGACAGCTGTTTAATCCACCTTGCCACTGTAGGTTTAGGCAAAGCAGCACATGACGATGAGCGCCTCTCAGATGAACACTTTACATGAACATGAAGGCAGAAGATGACAACATCTGCTTTTCCTGCAATGCTGCTGCACACAGATCAGTTTAGCCTTTTAGATCATAATGAATAGGATTAAATGTTCAGGGGGAAACCTGATCCTAAAACAGCACTCCTACTCTAAGACGCTTCATGAATACAGGCCCCCACAGATCTTATAGTGCTCTTCCTTCACATGTGCAATTCCTCAGTCAGCTTCCATCATCATTCAACAGTAATGTTGTTGTGTAGATGAACCTCACAGGAGTTACTCAAAGGAGACTGTAGATAGGAGTAATGAGAAGTGGCGTTTTATTCATTTATGTATTTATTGTCATTTTCCCTTTATCTGGTTTACTGCTCTTGAAAAGCATTAAGCCTGACAGGGGCTATCAATCAGCTGCTAATGGGTTGTGTAATTGCAGTCAGTTCCAAGCATAGAAATATAGTTATTAGAACGGAAATAAAAACGTGCATTCTAATGGGTACACTCAATATGGCTGCCTATCCACCAATTAAAGATCATTCACTTGAATGGGATGTCCGTTCTAGTTGTGGTATTTCTTTGGTTAAAATCTGAGAGGCAGCAGCGTCATCAGGGTGAAAACCGGCCAATAGGCCTGCAGCATCAGCCAGTGAATACAATGAACATTTTGAAAACACATTTTGAATCATGTCCAATTTATTTTTACATATCTAAATGTCATATAAGTACATTTTTGTAGGCTAGTTTCAGCGACCTCCCCTTTTTTCAAATTATGAACTATGATAAATATGTCAGTGTTGCAGTGATATCTTAAACTAAATAGACAGAGGACCATCTTCTTATAAGGCTTCAATTGATTCCAACATGAGTAGAGAGCAGAGACTGGGGGATTTTATACAAATCTGGCAACCTGGTTTGAGTGTCCCTGTTGCTCTCCAAGACAAGGCCACCTGGCGATCATTCTGATGCTATCTTAACAGATGTGATGACAGGCAGTTTAAGAATCCTGCACGTGATTACAGTCCTCCAACCATAATGAGAAGCTACAGTAAACAATCATTCCAGGTTAGATTGTGTACTAAATATCCTAGTTTTCAGGGTGGAACTCGAGGAAAAACACCTATACTGTCACCATGTTAACAACCCTTTACTGGCAGACACCGATTCTATCTGGTTCTTGTTTGTTAGCAACAGAAATCATTTTAAAACAGTTTCAAATGGAAAACAGAAAAATGGTTTCTTATTTGACAAGTCCAAGTAGTCTGTCGCTGTTTTTGAGTTCTCTTTCATTTGGGGTCCGATTCAGACATAGGAAATGTATGCCTTTTCCTACTCACTTCTCAGTAGTTGCTATTCAGACTTAAAGAAGATTTATGGTTGATATAGGAATGTGGTCCGGAGGCTCCGTATGGACGCGTGAAACAATTGAGGAGCCTCCGGAAGCTTGCAGAGGCCAAATTGAGCTCTGTACTGCGTTGTCATGCACCTCCTAAATGTTGTAACAATGTGGAGGGCTCCGCTTAGCTCCACATTGACATGATTGGTTGACGGTAGGTGGGGGCGGTTACATCCTGTATAACACAAACTCACTTCCTTGACAACACACATGGAGAATCTTTGACAAAATGCTATTATAACTAGATCACAAATAAAATACATCTTTATGATACCTTGTGTTTGGATTTCAAAAGATACCAAAAGGTATTTTAACTCCTGGAAAGAGATCGGGGATGTTAATGGGGATAGACGCGGTAAAGAGGTTAATGGAATTCAGACCGTTTGGGCATAGAAGGACAGTGAGTGAATAGGCGCATATTCAACAAATCTGATTCTAACAAGTGGATATTTATCAAATCCGTCATGATTGAGGTATTGCAACAGGCTCACAATGTGGCTACTAAATCTGATTGTTTTTCGCTGCATAACATTTAGAAGTGGCTGCTCATTTAGAAGAAACACTTTTCAGGTTTAGAAGAAGTGACTGCTAAGTGCTAACTCCCGTTTGTATTAGCTGATTAGCATAGCTAGCATAGATAAATGGGTGGTGGTAGACAGTCGTTTTTAACTGTAATGCAGTTGATTGGTAACGATGACATGGACATGTATTTGGGTTGACTTCCATACCAGCATTATACTCCGATGTTTACCTGAAATACACATATAAACAATAGCCTAAATGTAGGCTAATTTTCTGGGCGCAGAGAAGATTCAGGATGGAGATGCAGGTGGGAAACCAGTGCAGCCTTTAAACGTCATGCTATCTTGGCTGTGCTCTTATATCAAGCACCGGGAAACGGACTCCAACATCTCAGAAGCGGTAAGGTCTAGTCTTTTCGTTAAGCCAGTTGCTCATAATTAGCTGGATGCCTATAGAGATTAGCCCTGAATCACTACGAGTGGTGCGGTGCAGAACTATTTATTGGATGCCTATGGCAGCTCCCTGAAGCACAAGAAGTCTGAATGCTCTGACTTCTGCAGAGGCCCTCTATTGCTGTAAATGCTGTACTGGTTCTGCAGATATCCATTGACCATAAATCGGCTTTTACCGAATGAAGGTGTGTAACAAGGTCTGCGGGTGTGGCTCCCTTGCGCAAACTCGATAAATATAATTCCACCCCAGAATACACACCCGCTGGGTAGCCTACCAATTTGAAGAGGGAGTAGTTGTTAAATGTTTTCTGTTCTTTCATCTAAAATAATCCCTTTAATACCGTGTACCTTTAATTTGAATTTGGTCGGCACCAGACTAGAATGTAGACTATTGAGAATGTGTTCACAATATGGAAAGATAGCCATGAAAACATACACACAGTGTAGAAAGCATGCTTTTTCATGACAGACTGACCAGGCCAATCCTGGTGAAAGCTATGATCCCTTATTGATGTCACCTGTTATTTTAATTTCAATCAGTGTAGATGAAGGGGAGGAGACAGGTTAAATAAGGATGTTTAAGCCTCGAGACATTGGACATGTGTAATGTGTGCCATTCAGAGGGTGAATGGCCAATAACAAATATTTAAGTGCCTTTGAGCAGGGTATGGTAGTAGGTGCCAGGGCACCGTTTGAGTGTGTCAAAACTGCAACACTGCTGTGTTTTTTCACACTCAACCACTTCCTGTGTGTATAGAGAATGGTCAACCACCCAAAGAACATCCAGCCAACTGACACAACTGTGGGAAGCATTGGAGTCAACACGGGCCAGGATCCCTGTGGAAGGTTTGACACCTTGTTGTCCTATGCCCTGACAAATTGAGTCATGTTCCTAATGTTTTGTACAATTAGTGGATAATTTGTCTCCATTTCAGAACCCACCATTAGATTAAAAACAGGATTTTTACACACATTTATGTTTAGGGAATAATCACAAATCCTACTTCATGGAACAATAGCATAACGGTGTGGAAGTTATTAGGGAAGGTCAGAAATCAAGTAGAGTATCTGTAGGCACACCTCTGCCAGACCGCCATTTATGTGATCTCCTTCCCAAATGAAGAGCTGGCTGGCACATGCATTTCCTCATGCTTAAGTTCAAGGTCAGAATGCAGAGAGAAAAGTATGTGAAAAAATAAGTTCCATTACACCATTTATTTGATATCACCAATGTTTCTGCCTTCACCACGGCCCTGCAGCATGTGAAAGCCAGTCTTGTATGTGTTGACTACACTACAGCATAGGACTACAGTAGGCCCTCATCAGTGGCCTGTGTATTATTATAGAACCTTATAGAACTCCACATTCAGTGATAACTCGGTCACAACATTTTGAAATATAACTAAACCCAAAGACATGTTACAGTGACTCACGTTCAGAAACAGTTTCAACGTGAGATAAACAGTCCATGGAAAGAGATGAAGAATCGAGATAAGCAAGTAAATAAACACACACACACACACACACACACAAAGCCCCGCTGCCTTGCCACCCAATTATTTCCAAACCACGTTACCATCCATCGGTTAGCCCTTTATAAAGTGGTTGGTACAATCTTCTAAATCTCCAGGCTTTTTCAGCGAGCAGCAGCCACAGATGACTAATGGACGCAGGGGCCAGTAATGCATGTCATTTGCAGAGACTGTTGAGCAGGAGAGAGAGGGGAAGCAGCTTGAAGATCCTAATGTTACCTTTTAGTGGCAATTTGAAGATGTTTTTCCCCCAGGAGTGGCACTCTAACACCCACCCCAGAACCCTCGCCACCGTGACAACTCACAGATTACAGGAAACATGCAGATCTCAACACTTCACTTGATAGGCCTTGATAGTTCTCTGGGAAATACATTTTAATTAAATAATTAAAATCTTTAAATACTTTAAGCTTTTGGTGTCATCTGCCTGCCTTTTGGGACTAATCTATTGGCCCATTACTCAGCCAGGCAAGCTCGCTCAACCACAAATAAACCATTTTAAATGATTTCAAATAGTATTTGGAGCAGGTTGGGTACAGAGCTGCCATTCCTCTTTGGTTGGTTTTCTTTCACCCGCTCTGTGATGATGTGTTGTGTAATTGAGATCAGTCAGTGGAGGCCTATTGGTGACTGCTCCCCAACTCATTACCAGATGTTGGGAGGTCACTGCTGTTTACACACACACGTGAAATAAACAGTCAAGAGAATAGAAAGTAACAAAGTGGATACATTCATATGGACAAATTCACTTGGTTGGTGCAGGTTGAAGAACCTTGACATTTCATTGTATTTGATGGAAGCTGTGCTGTACAAATGTAATGAATTCTAATATTGTTTAGTGCAGTGACAACGATGGTGGTGTTCATTCACTTGGAGGTCAAGGTGGAGGTCAATGTGTTTCTAGATATGGAAAAACAAAAACACTGAGCTTTTACACAAACCGCCCTATCTGACATTTAACAAAAACAAACTTAAAGTAAACTTAAACACATGATCTCATATTCGATATGTAGCTAGCTGACCAAACTGTACACTGACTGGTAGTGGTGGGATATCCACAACCATCATCACATATTTAAGCTCTACATCTAGTCTAACTTTTTATTTATTAATCCCTATTGCTTTGATAGATGCCATATTTATTCATATCCCCTCTTATCAAAGATAAATGAAATCCCACCTTCCTTCAGCCTGACAGGCAGTGTCATCTGATAATGTAAGAATAAATGAGCAGGTTTCTGAACAGGAGTCTGATAAGGATGTTTGTAGAAAACTTGTTGTGGAAACAGTTTCCTATATACACACACACCTCTGTTTTGCGCTTTGTGTTATTCGCTAAACAGGTTGTGCCCTTTATACTTAAAGGGTTGCTCATGCAAGGATATAATCGTACTATATTGCTAAATATTGTAATCGCAAACCCACAAATACACACACTCCCTCTGAAGGGAACAGAAAAAAAAATATGATTTGAAAAGTAACAATATTTAACTTAGTGACAGTTGAAATGACAGCTTGCCTCTCTTGGTTGATGGAGGTTTATACGTGTGTCGTGTTAATAGGCTTGAGCCTGATTGCAATATGCTGAGATAATATATCATTCCATTATTCACAAACATTCCATCGTGAGCATATGAAAACCTTTCAATGGAGTTCAAATCTCAACAATTCCCCTTCAAGTCAGTATTTGACCGTTGGAGTCACATTGAATCCAGTCCAGCAACCTTAGACCACAGTGTGGACCCTGAAAGGTTACAGTCCAACAGAGTGATGATTGTCCAATCTCCTCCAATAGCAGAGCAGCAGCTTCTTCATGGGAAACGTAGTGCCAAGTGTCTGTGGTACTGAATGTTCCAAATAAATATACATTCTTATAAGGCAGTGTTCCATGTCACACCGGACAAAAGGATCAGGTGGAAAATCCTTTTAATAAGATGGGGATTGTGAAAAGGGGGAGAGCGTGAAGAGAAGTATCAGAGAGAAGCACATACAGTATGTTGGGAATCCTAGTGGCAGAAAAGTGGTACTGCAGCTTCTGATCTACTCAACAGTTATAGTTAGCACCATTGTCTCCCTCCCCCCTATTTAAACTCAGGACTGCTTCCGAAACATGAAGATGTCTCTGGTCTTGGAGCCTCTCTTGCCCTCGGGGAGTGGGGTGGGGTTGGGTGAGGGGGAGGGTGAGGGTGACGGGGAGGCTGAGGGCTGGGGGGTGGCTGTGCCTCCATAGGGGCAGCTCTGGAGTCGGGGTGCTCCCCAGAACACTCCACGGCCGGGATGTAGCGACTGTCCCACATCCCTGGACCGCACAGCTTACACAGGTCATGGAGGCTGCACGGGATTCTGGGTAACAGACGGAACTGGTAGAGCAGACTACGGGCCTGGTAGTAGGAAGGGTGGGAGAGAGAAAGGAAGAGAGAGAACGTAAGAGAGAGTCAAGGAATGGAGAGAAAGAGAGCATGTGAGAGAACAAGGGACTGGAGGAGAGGAGTGGCAGTGAATGAGAGAAAGGTTAAACATGAGGAAAACACGTAGAAAGGAGGAAACAGAAGGCAGCGAAGAAGCTATACCTCAAGACTTACAAAACAGCTAACAGTATCACACTTAGTATCATGGAGATTTGAATAACATTTGACTAAATCAATAGCTCCTTCAGACGTGGAAGAACATGATCTAACACAGCCAAAATCAATTAACGTGATCTAATTTAAACTAAATAGGGCTGAGCTGTTCAGACACATCAAACCTGATAGGGGTTCTATAACAGTCCTAACACCTGCATGCTAAAATGTGCTGTTGCTGCTGCAGCAGCACTACTAACATGGCATCCATAAACATGAGAAGACAGAGACACACTACCGGCCATGACTCAGAAATCCTCAACATGGCATCCATAAACATGAGGAGAAGACAGAGACACACTACCGGCCATGACTCAGAAATCCTCAACATGGCATCCATAAACATGAGGAGAAGACAGAGACACACTACCGGCCATGACTCAGAAATCCTCAACATGGCATCCATAAACATGAGGAGAAGACAGAGACACACTACCGGCCATGACTCAGAAATCCTCAACATGGCAGGATCACAGCAAGTATTTCTAAACTCCTTGAGGGCTGGGGAGCAACAAGGACTATTATGCTTTGTTGTATTACAAACGCCATTCCTTTTAAATCCCTTCGGCGCAGGCGATGAGTGTACACTGAGGGGATGAGTTAAGAATTAAACAGCCACCATAGTATGCTAACTAGAGGGTAAAATGCTAGCGTTGCATAACATGCTAGTATAGCCTAGCATAGCATGAGGAAAAGTGGCCCAGCCTTGGATGGAGTAACGCATCGTCATGCTAAGGCTAACTGCTAGCGTTACCTTGCGCAGCACCAGCTCCCCGTTCATGTGCATGGAGAGGTTACTGAAGTGGAGCAACATCTGGTCGGTGGCTAACTGCTGCTCCGTCACGTCATCACCGTACAGCACGATGATGGCCACACACGCAAACAGATGGAAGTAGTCCGTCTGAGGGAGCGATAGCGTGTTATTGACAAAGTACATTTATACTGGACTGTGGAGAGCCTGCCTACAGTACAGTTTGTGTGTCTGGTTGTGTCTACATCCAACTCTAATCTCCATAACTAGTGTGTTGTATGAATGATGGTTATACCTATGGCAGGCTATAAACTCCTAACATTGTTACACACAGTTGCTAATACACATTGTTTGATATTGGTGTATGTATGCTAATGTTGTGTGTTTGTATTGTTCTATGTATACCAATTCCACGTACAACATGATAATGTTGCTCTGTGTACACCAATGCCATGTACAACATGATGATGTTGCTCGGTGTACACCAATGCCATATACAACATGATGTTGCTGTGCGTATGCTGATGTAAACTTGGGTACCTGGTAGTGTGCCCAGCAGGCCTCCCACATACGCAGGGCCTCTGTGTCGGGGAACTCCCGTTTGAAGCAGAGTAGGAGCCAGCGGTGACAGAACAGCAGCTGTAGGCCGTCCTCCCCCAGCTGGGTCAGGTGCTGGTGGAACCGGGGCAGCATCAGACGCAACAGCTCCCTCAGGTACATCTGGAACGCGGGAGAGAGAGATGGTTAGGGCACTATGTGGATATGAATGTAACACCACACACACACACAAAATAAAACACGAGAATCACAGATAGCGAGAGAGAAAAGTGTGTGTAATAAAAAGAGAGAAAGACACTTTCTCTGTCCCCTTACCAGTTGTCTCTCCATGTCCTCGTCACGGGGAGAGCTGATGAAGATGGTGTTCTCCATCAGGCCTACGAAGCACCAGAACGTGTCACTCTCATCCTGCACCTCGGTCAGCAGGGGGGCCACCAGGTCAGACATGCCCTGGCAGTAGCCCATCTCTGGGTTGAACACCGCGTAGTTCAGCAGCACACACCTGGAGGAAGGGAGGAACACCACCACAGACAATATCAAGAGATCATAGTCGCCTCATACTAAGTCATACATATTACCTCATACTAAGTTACACATATTACCTCATACTAAGTCATACATAAAGTTCTACATACAAAGTCATACTAACCCATCACCCTAACCAACAGGTCGTATAGATGTTTAGACACTGTCGTTAAAACAATCAATTTAGACCAAATCAAATGGTATTTTTCACATGCTTTGTAAACAGGTGTAGACCAACAGTGAAATGCTTACTTCTCATCCTAACTATTCAGAGAGATAAATACACAATGAGTAATGATAGCTTGGCTATATACCCGAGGTACCAGTACAGAGTCCATGTACAGGGGAACGAGGTCATTGAGGTAGATATGTACATATAGGTAGGGCCCTATAAAGTGACTAGGTAACAGGATAGATAATAAACAGTCACAGCAGTGTATGTGATGAGTCAAAAACGTTAAGGCAAAAAGGGTCAATGAAGATAGTTAAATAGTTAACCAATAGCCACCCGGACTAACTATTTAGCAGTCTTATAGCTTGGTGGTAGAAGCTGTTCAGGGTCCTGTTGGTTCCAGACTTGGTGCATCGGTACCGCTTGCCGTGCGGTATCAGAGAGAACAGTCTATGACTAGGGTGGCTGGAGTCTGATCATTTTTAGGGCCTTCTTTTGACACCGTCTGGTATAGAGGTCCTTAATGGCAGGAAGCTCGGCCCCAGTGATGTACTGGGCCGTACACACTACCCCTCTGTAGCGCCTTGCGGTCGGATGCCAAGCTGTTGCCAAACCAAGCGGTGATACAGCCAGTCAAGATGCTCTCAATGGTGCAGCTGTTGAACTTGATAACGATCCGAGGGTCCCTGCCAAATCTTTTCAGTCTCCTGAGGGGAAGAGGTGTTGTTGTGCCTTCACGACTGTGTTGGAGTGTGTGGACCATGATCAGTCCTTAGTGATGTGGACACAGAGGAACTTAAAGCTAAACAACACTATGGCATTAAAACAGAGTAAGCTAATGAATAAGACAAATATGAAAAGTGGTGAGACAAT
The DNA here is from genome assembly GCF_013265735.2 of Oncorhynchus mykiss. Classification (NCBI taxonomy): domain Eukaryota; kingdom Metazoa; phylum Chordata; class Actinopteri; order Salmoniformes; family Salmonidae; genus Oncorhynchus; species Oncorhynchus mykiss. The sequence continues at coordinate 96,161,337 of NC_048576.1, read as the reverse complement.
ATTGGTCCATAATAATACATGAGAGTTCTAACCTCCCCACCCCTACTCTACTTGACCCAGTTACTTTTACCAATACCGAGAACCAGCCATGAGTCACTTAACAGCCTGGTTTTGAAAGCCTTTAGCTCCTTCATTTAGGAAGCTATTAGCTGTAAGTATGCATCAGAACTAGTGCTCTAACAACTTACTGGGAGTCAATAAAGCATGAAAGTCATTAGCTAGCTTCCCCCAGGGTTCAGAATATGATATTCATGTACAATATTACCTCCTGTGCACTGGACTATGGGATAGGAAAGATGAGAAATGGAAAAGATGAGGAAGAAAGGGAGGAGAAAAGAGTGGTAAGAGAGGAGAGAGTGAAATGTAGAATAAAGAGTGACAGAGGGAAGGATATGGATAGAGATGAGAGGAAAGACAAGTGGTAGGGGAGAGAAAGTGTAAGAGAAGAGAGGGAAATACCCAGACAGAGCCATCTGTCCTGACCTCATGATCTCCACATTGGGGTTGTTCTCTCCCCTGAAGAAGTGGTTGCTGCGGTCTGTTCTCACCACGTCCTTATCCACGGTGAACTGAACCTTCCTCCAGAAGTCACTGTGCTCCTCAGGACTCATAGACAACCTGGGGATGGCAGGGACAGACAGGGGTTTTTACTGGGTTAAATACTGGGGCTACGCACTAATGTCAACCAAACTTAAGGGCAGTTACTCAACTTCAAAAATGTACTTTTAATTTAACCCTTGATAGGATGTCAAGAAAAGGGTAGGGTGAGGATGTTGGGGCAATGTAAACCACTTGAACAACCTATGATCTAACCCTAACCCCCTCCCATCACTCTCTGGCTGAGAACCTGAACACTGAGGACCTGACCCCTACCCTAACGAGCAGAGCAGAGGGGATTTCATTAACACTATTTGTTTTCCATTGAGCCCCGCCAGGAACAATAACACTAGGCCTGATGCAACTTCACGCAACTGTTTACTTTCTGGGTCTGTGTTTGTCTGCCTCTCCCTCGGCGTCTCCTCCCTCACTCCCTTCTCTCTCCCAGTCCCTTGATCCCTCTCGCCCAGTCCCTTGTCCCCTCTCTACCTCCATGCCTCACTCTCTCCCTCTCTTCTTCCCTTTCTGGAGAACTGTCAGCAGCTGTACCTGGTCCTGCTACCAGAATCCCCTAATCGTGTAACTCAACATTAACATGTAAGACCACAGAGACACCAGACCTTGTAGAAAATAGATGAGCAAACTGAATCAACTCTCCACAACCCTCTCCTCCTCCAGTGTTTGTTCAGAACAGGTATATACTGACATCTCTCTCCTCTCCAGCAGGATCATCCATGTTTAACATCTTCAACAGTACTGGCTACAGCACAGAACATCAAATCAAACAAGCAATAATTGATTCTTCAAAATGTGACTTATATAAATAATGTAATGTTTTATTTCCATATAGAAACTAATTGATTTAATTAACAGGGGCTGGTCGTTAGTCAGGATCACAAACAGATGATTATAAGGGTGTCATACATGTTCATGACAAGTCTAATCAGTTATTATACCTGCATCATAATGCATCATATCTGCAGGCTCTAAGTAGAGTGTTACCGGTGCCACCACCTTTAGAAGGCCGAGACTGTAGTTCCAGGGTCTTAATGATGAGCCAATGGCCCCTGGAGGCTCAGTCAAGTGTTTTTCCATCAGCCTCATCACATCACAGGAGGAAGAGAGCGTCTAATTGGCTGGTTTGGATGACATCTTCTGATGTAATCTAAAGGTTAATACGCCATTCCGCTGAAGACCAGACAATTATCATATCAATTCTGTCCACTCGTGTATCACACCTGCGCAAACATGCACACTGTGTGGAAGCTTAGGTAGCCTAGCGGTTAAGAGCAATTATCATATCAATTCTGTCCACTCGTGTATCACACCTGTGCAAACATGCACACTGTGTGGAAGCTTAGGTAGCCTAGCGGTTAAGAGCAAACGGCCATTAACCAAATGGTGCTGGTTCGAATATCCAAGCCGACTAGGTGAAACATCTGCCAATGTGCCCTGGATCAAGGCACTTAACTCGAACTGCTCCTGAAAGTGGCTCTGGACAAGCGTCTGCTAAATGACTCAAATGTAAATGTAAATGAATTGAAAAAGAAAAAGGATTAGGGACAGACAGACAAGTAACGCTGGGAGGTTCAAATAAATTACTGGTTGAACCCTTTACTCTCTTTTAGTGTGTGTGTGGTGTGTGCGTGCGTGCGTGGTGTGTGTGCATGCGTGGTGTGTGCGTGCGTGGTGTGTGCATTTCGAGCATATTGATAGAATATGAGAGTAGAATATGGGTAGAATATGAGAATATGATTTGATCAGCGATTACATGTTTTTACCCAGGAGGCCTGTTAATTTACACCCAGCACTCCCATAACAACGTTCTGTAATTGTGTCTATTGATTGCTCCATTTGCAAAGTGAAACCACAAGGTGTGTGTGTGTGTGTGTGTAACAGTTAGCAGGATATGGCTTGGTGCCACCTTATTCCTTTGTATAAATTAACCACATACTGTATGTACCATTGTTATGAATGTCCTTCTTTCATCGAAAACAACACAATAGAACCCCCCCCCCCCACACACACACACACACACGCACGGTCAGCAGCAGTGCAGCTCCCCTGGATGGAGAGCTATTACTTATAGTAAACCCCCCAGCCACCTACCTCCTCTGCTGGATGTGGTGGTACTCAGAGCGTTTCTGCAGTCTCCAGGCCTCTCTCTCCTGGGAGGAGGAGTCACAGCTGTAGTAGTGCAGTAAGAAGGGCCACACCTCCCCGCGGATGGATGGGTCAATGCCCCCAAAGAAGATGGCCTGAGGGGGGGGGGACAGAGAGGACATGATCAGCCTGGGTAGTAGAAGTCTAGAATTCAACAATGTTATTTACAGTAACTACACCAGGGTTCCCCAACTGGTGGCCCATTGGCCGAATTAGTGCTGTGGTGGTTTTATTTGGCCCCCCATTTATTGGGAGAAATTTCAAAAAAAGAGAAAAAGTTTTTGACATAAGACTAAAAACACCAGGAAATCAGCTCCATGTCATTTTTAGTTAAGAAATCTGTTCAAATATTCCCTTGCATAATAGAGACACGTGATCGTATACAAATGTAAGCAAGTTTGTCAGTCTTCCAAGGTCTTATCCCAGCTACACACTCACCTTGCGTAGCTTGTACTCCTCCTCCACCTGTCCGTTGTGGTTGAGGTGTCGGAGCCAGGTGGTGACGTCCAGGCGGCGGTACAGACGTTCCTCCGGGTGGGTCTCAGCGGACGGCAGGGTGGGCCTCCGGATGGAGAACTGCATACATGACTTCTCATCCACTACCTGGAAGAGAGAGGGAAGAGAAAGAGAGATCGATAGGTGGGGGGCAGAGAGGGAGCGAGACAGATGGGTGTGGGGCAGAGAGCGAGAGATATCAAGGAACTAGCCATTATGCTAAAACTGAAATAACATGGTATCTAGCCACAATGCTAACACTGTAGGAACATGATATCTAGCCCCAATGCTAACACTGTAGGAACATGATATCTAGCCCCAATGCTAACATGCCTCACCTGGTCTTTGAGCTGCGTCTCTCTGCAGCACTTCCACTGTTGGAAGACCTCAGCCAGCTTGTCCAGACCTGCGTGGTGGAAGTGGAGGACCTTATACTGGCTCTCCCTGCTGGCGATCACCAGCTGACCACTATTACACGCCTCATCACTGGAATCACAACATACCATTCAAACATACAGAAACACACATACAATGTTACTGCACTGCTAAAACATGGCTTATAACATATACAGCAAACTCTCAGTTGGAGAAGAATTTCAGAAACATTTCCTGAATTGTCAAATACAGTCATTTTTTACATACATATAGGCCCAGTTTCTGAAGTGACTTTTCATTTTTGTAATCGTTGGACAATGATAATCCTCCCCTTTACCCTCACAGGCCAAACAACACAACTGTATGCAGGTGAGTTGTTATGAGAGTAAAGTTCCTGAGGTCTTAAAGTATCCAGACAACATGACCCCACATGACCCCTGGCTGACCTGAAGAAGAGGCGGAGCGACCTCATGTGACCCAGGTCGACCCGGAACACTCCCCCCAGCTGCTCCAACGCCAGCACCTTCTGCTGTTCCTCCCACCGCATGCCCTGCGATTGGCTGTTGTTCTCAGAGGGAGCGTGGCTGTCCAGGCTGGAGGCGGAGCTAGCCGAATGGGTCATGGACTCGTCGCACAGCTCCCTGAGAAAATGAGGGGGGGAGAAGTTGAGTTGGTTATAGGATCAGATTAACTTACACCCACAACTATTACTGGCTCAATGCAAAACAGACCTTAGATCAGCGTCTAAGGGAAACTGATGGGACCATGATTTTGGAGAATCATTGCATTGCACACGGATGTAATTCTAACAACACATAAGCATAGATATGGCAAACAGGGGGCTATGTACTGTTTGTGACTAGTGTTGAATATCAGGAGTCTATTTTACTGCCCTGTTGTGGTTCCTTGTTTTATGTCCTGGGATTGTTCTGGCTTAGACCATGGGACAGAGAAGAATGCATGGCGGTTACTGTGCAGGGGGGGAACCACACACATCACACACACACACAACAGAAACTGTACACACACACATCACAGCGTCTGCCTTCCAATTTCCCCAGTCATTCCCCCACGGCCACTGTTTGTTTCCCCGGCACTGTAACCCGAGCTGGGGGTTCCTCTACTGCGTTACACACACACACACACACACACACACACACCTGGGTAAGGGGGTAAATCAAACAATTAACAACCAAAACACACCCCATGACACGTCTCGGAGAGCCAGACCTGAGAATCACAGTGACGTATTAATTGCAAATAGGGCCAGTAAACACAAGTCAATCATATGAAAAACATTCACATTTAAATGCTGTTTCCTTGTATGCCGATGGAACAGTATTTCTCTAAGTCCATAATAAATACAAACAGCCTATTGGTCCCATGAGAGGAGCCAGAGCTGGTCAGTTTCAAACTAAATCAATGGTTGTGAATTGATCATGTCTCGGGTTGTCACATACCTGTATATGGGAAAATAATGTGAGATCCATCGAGACAGTAAGGTCTCACCTCATTGGTCAGATTCACTGCCCTCTGGATCATGTATCAAATCATGAACAAGGTCCCAGTCCTGGGACACTACAGCACAGAGGAGTGGGGAGAGTCTGTCTGCCTCAATATAAACCTAGTCATAGCAGACCTGGGTTCAAAAACTATTTGAAATCTGTCAGGAGTGCCTGGTGAACGGGCGTTGCAGATTTTGGTCTATCGGTTCCATTGCAACAGGAAATCTCAATCAAGCCCGGCAGAAGAATTTGAAATGATTTTTAAAAGTATTTGAACCCAGGTCTGCATCATAGGCCTATTGTATTACATTGAGGTGCGGAGAGAACATACAGAAACCAAAAGTCTCACACTTAATGGTCTGTTTGAATAAAATCTGACAACATTTGATTGATTAAAACATTGCCTTAAAGGAATATTTAAACTGCGCTACATGCTAACTACTGTAACTGTCAGAGATATTGCTAAGCTATCTGTCTCTATGGGCTTTCCAGTTAACTAATCAGCATCAACAGAAGGTGTTGAACATGGACCTGTTTTAAATGTCGTCTACTTAATCAATGAAGTGAAGATAGCACCCACTGTTATGTTACTGTAAGCTTACGGAGACGTTTTAAATGCCATCTACCTCAGTGGATCTCAATGAGCTAATGCTAAATATTCACACTAGTAGCTGATGCTGTTCTCTATAGCGACTACACTATAGCCTATGTATACAGTGTTATACACAGACTATGCACTGAGTGGACAAAACATTAGGAATACCTGCTCTTTCCATGACATAGACTGAATCCAGGTGAAAGTTATGATCCCTTATTGATGTCACTTGTGAAATCCACTACAATCAGTGTAGATGAATGGAAAGAAACAGGTTAAAGAAGGATTTTTAACCTTGGAGACAATTGAGACGTGGATTGTGTATGTGTGGCATTCAGAGGGTGAATGCACAAGACAAAATATTTAAGTGCCAAGAACTGCAACGGTGCTGGGTTTTTCATGCACAACAGTTTCCGGTGGGTATCTAGAATGGTCCACCACCCAAATGACATTCAGCCAATTTGACGACTGTGGGAAGTATTGGAGACAACATGGGCCAGCATCCCTGTGGAACGCTTGACACCTTGTAGAGTCCATGCCCTGACAAATTGAGGCTGTTCTGAGGGCAAAAAGTAGTGTGTGGGGGGGGGTGCAACTCAATATTAGGAAGGTGTTCTTAATGTTTAGTACACTCAGTATGTGTCAACAGCATGTTTTGATGGAAAAGCTGTTTTAATGGCATGTCCCTCGTCAGGGGAGCTACAGCTACAAGCTCGCCACCTACGTGATGCTCTACCCTAGGGACAGAGCTCTGGCGTCACCCTGAGAACCAGAGCCTGGGGCTCAACCCCCATGGTCCCTAAACTCAATGAATGATGTGGCTGTTGAGCAAGTAGAAGAGACTACACTTCTTGGTGTTCTATTAGATTGTAAACTGTATTGATTGCATTGTTGTAAAGACGGGGAGAGGTCTGTCTGTGATAAAGAGATGCTCTGATTTGTTTTTACATCACATGCAACCAAACAGTTGTCCAGTCAGGTGCGGCAAAACAAATACCTAGAAAAGCTGCAGCTGGCACAGAACAGAGCAGCACGTCTGGCCCTCAAATGTACATGGAGGGCCAATGTCAATAACATGCATATCAGCCACTCCTGGCTCAGAGTGGACGAGAGATTGACTGAATCACTGTCGATCGTTGTAAGAAATATTGATGTGTTGAAAGTACCACGTTGTCTTTTCAGCCAGTTATCACAGCTCAAAAACCCAGTCCCCAAGTAAGAACAGAGACTGGGAAAATGACTACATGGTAACTCAGGCAAGAAATATGAAACACCTCAAGGAACAACGCGGACTGTGAAGAGACACACTAACAGTTTTCTTTAGATGTTTTAAATGTAGCTTTACATTTGTGTTCTTATCTATTAGTGTTCTGCATGTTGTCATGTTCTATGTTGTGTGGCTGCTGCTTTTTCAACAGCTAATGGGGATCTGAATGAAATACACAAATACGCAACAATTTCAACAATTTTACTGAATTACAGTTCATAAGAGGAAATCAGTCAATTGAAACAAATTCATTAGGCCCTAATCTATGGATTTCACATTACTGGGAATACAGAAATGCATCCGTTGGTCACAGATACCTTAAAGAAAATGTAGGGGCGTAGATCAGAAAACCAGTCAGTATCTGGTGTGACCACCATTTGCTTCATGCAGCGCGACACATCTCCTTCACATAAAGCTGATCAGGCTGTTGATTGTGGCCTGTGGAATGTTGTCCCACTCCTCTTCAATGGCTGTGCGAAGTTTCTGGATATTGACAATAACTGGAACACGCTGTAGTACGCGTATATCCAGAGCATCCCAAACATGCTCAATGTGTGACATGTCTGGTGAGTATGCAGACCATCGAGGAACTGGAACATTTTCAGCTTCCAGGAATTGTGTACAGATCCTTGCGACATGGGGCAGTGCATTATCATGCTGAAACATGAGGTGATGGCGGCAGATGAATGGCACGACAATGGGCCTCAGGATCTCGTCATGGTATGTCTGTGCATTCAAACTTGCCATCGATAAAATGTAATTGTGTTTGTTCATAGCTTATGTCTGCCCATACCATAACCTCACCACGAGACACTCGGTTCACAACATTGACATCAGCAAACCACTCACCCACACAACGCCACCTGACCGTTAGAGTTGAAACTGGCATTAATCCATGAAGAGCACACTTCTCCAGCGTACCAGTGGCCATCGAAGGTGAGAATTTGCCCCCTGAAGTTGGTGAATAGCAGTCAGGTCAAGCCCCTGGTGAGAACGACCAGCACGCAGATGAGCTTCCCTGAGACGGTTTCTGACAGTTGTACAGAAGTTCTTCGGTTGTGCAAATCCACAGTTTCATCAGCTGTCTGCGTGGCTGGTCTCAGATGATCCCGCAGGTGAAGAAGCCAGAGGTGGAGATCCTGGGCTGGCGTGGTTACATGTGGTCTGTGATTGTGAAGCCGGTTGGGCTCTGCCAAATTCTCTAAAACAATGTTGGAGGCGGCTTATGGTAGAAAAATAAACATTAAATTATCTAGCAACAGCTCTGGAGGACATTCCTGCAGTCAGCATGCCAATTGCATGCTCCCTCAAAACATCTGTGGAGTTGTGTTTTGTGAAGAAAAAAAAAATGTCCCCAGCGTAAGGTGCACCTGTGTAATGATCATGCTATTTAATCAGCATCTTGATATGCCACACCTCAGGTGGATGGATTATCTTGACAAAGGAGAAATGCTCACTAACAGGGATGTAAGCAAATTTGTGCACAAAATTTGAGAGAAATAAGCTTTTGTTCATATTGAACATTTCTGAGATATTTCAGCTCATGAAACAGGGGACCAACACATTACATGTTTTTATACTAAACAAAAATATAAACACAGCATCTAATCAAAACTCTGGGGAGGGCAAGGAAAGGAGGAGAGCTAAAAATAGGTTTTATGTTGTTATATAAATATATTATTGTACATTTGCATGGAAATTCACTATGATTTAATTACCTATGTTTAAGATTCTAACAATTGTACAGGGCAGCAAAATACTTTTGAGATACATTAAGAATTTAAAAGTTTTAAAGATAAAAAATAGCAATTTTGTCCTTCAGTGGTTTAGAATACTGTACTGGAGCCATATACAGTTGAAGTCAGAAGTTTACATACACCTTAGCCTAATACATTTAAACTCAGTTTTTCACAATTCCTGACATTTAATCGTAGTAAAAATTCCCTGTCTTAGGTCAGTTAGGATCTTGTTTATTTCAGCTTTTATTTCTTTCATCACATTCCCAGTGGGTCAGAAGTTTACATACCCTCAATTAGTATTTGGTAGCATTGCTTTTAAATTGTTTAACTTGGGTCAAACGTTTCGGGTAGCCTTTCACAAGCTTCCCACAATAAGTTGGGTGAATTTTGGCCCATTCCTCCTGACAGAGCTGTTGTAACTGAGTCAGGTTTGTAGGCCTCCTTGCTCGCACACGCTTTTCCAGTTCTGCCCACAAATTTTCTATAGCATTGAGGTCAGGGCTTTGTGATGGCCACTCCAATACCTTGACTTTGTTGTCCTTAAGCCATTTTGCCACAACTTTGGAAGTATGCTTGCTTCCTGACTGATGTCTTGAGATGATGTGGATATATTGAAGCAACATTTTCCTTTCTCATGATGCCATCTATTTTGTGAAGTGCATCAGTCCCTCCTGCTGCAATGCACCCCAACAACATGATGCTGCCACCCCCATGCTTCACGGTTGGGATGGTGTTCTTCTATTTTTGTTTCATCAGACCAGAGGACATTTCTCCAAAAAGTACAATCTTTGTCACCATGTTCAGTTGCAAACCGTAGTCTGGCTTTTTTAATGGCGGTTTTGGAGCAGTGGCTTCTTTCTTGCTGAGCGGCCTTTCAGGTTATGTCGATATAGGACTCGTTTTGCTGTGGATATAGATACTTTTGTACCGGTTTCCTCCAGCATCTTCACAAGGTCCTTTGCTGTTGTTCTGGGATTGATTTGCACTTTTGGGACCAAAGTACGTTCATCAAAGTACGCGTCTCCTTCCTGAGCGGAATGATGGCTGCGTGGTCCCAAGGTGTTTATACTTGCATACTATTGTTTGTACAGATGAACGTGGTACCTTCAGGCATTTGGAAATTGCTCCCAAGGATGAACCAGACTTGTGGAGCTCTACCATTTTTTTCTGAGGTCTTGGCTGATTTCTTTTGATTTTCCCATGATGTCAAACAAAGAGGCACTGAGTTTGAAGGTAGGCCTTGAAATACAGTGCCTTGCGAAAGTATTCGGCCCCCTTGAACTTTGCGACCTTTTGCCACATTTCAGGCTTCAAACATAAAGATATAAAACTGTATTTTTTTGTGAAGAATCAACAACAAGTGGGACACAATCATGAAGTGGAACGACATTTATTGGATATTTCAAACTTTTTTAACAAATCAAAAACTGAAAAATTGGGCGTGCAAAATTATTCAGCCCCCTTAAGTTAATACTTTGTAGCGCCACCTTTTGCTGCGATTACAGCTGTAAGTCGCTTGGGGTATGTCTCTATCAGTTTTGCACATCGAGAGACTGAATTTTTTTCCCATTCCTCCTTGCAAAACAGCTCGAGCTCAGTGAGGTTGGATGGAGAGCATTTGTGAATAGCAGTTTTCAGTTCTTTCCACAGATTCACGATTGGATTCAGGTCTGGACTTTGACTTGGCCATTCTAACACCTGGATATGTTTATTTTTTAACCATTCCATTGTAGATTTTGCTTTATGTTTTGGATCATTGTCTTGTTGGAATACAAATCTCCGTCCCAGTCTCAGGTCTTTTGCAGACGCCATCAGGTTCTCTTCCAGAATGGTCCTGTATTTGGCTCCATCCATCTTCCCATCAATTTTAACCATCTTCCCTGTCCCTGCTGAAGAAAAGCAGGCCCAAACCATGATGCTGCCACCACCATGTTTGACAGTGGGGATGGTGTGTTCAGCTGTGTTGCTTTTACGCCAAACATAACGTTTTGCATTGTTGCCAAAAAGTTCAATTTTGGTTTCATCTGACCAGAGCCCCTTCGTCCACATGTTTGATGTGTCTCCCAGGTGGCTTGTGGCAAACTTTAAACAACACTTTTTATGGATATCTTTAAGAAATGGCTTTCTTCTTGCCACTCTTCCATAAAGGCCAGATTTGTGCAATATACGACTGATTGTTGTCCTATGGACAGAGTCTCCCACCTCAGCTGTAGATCTCTGCAGTTCATCCAGAGTGATCATGGGCCTCTTGGCTGCATCTATGATCAGTCTTCTCCTTGTATGAGCTGAAAGTTTAGAGGGACGGCCAGGTCTTGGTAGATTTGCAGTGGTCTGATACTCCTTCCATTTCAATATTATCGCTTGCACAGTGCTCCTTGGGATGTTTAAAGCTTGGGAAATCTTTTTGTATCCAAATCCGGCTTTAAACTTCTTCACAACAGTATCTCGGACCTGCCTGGTGTGTTCCTTGTTCTTCATGATGCTCTCTGCGCTTTTAACGGACCTCTGAGACTATCACAGTGCAGGTGCATTTATACGGAGACTTGATTACACACAGGTGGATTGTATTTATCATCATTAGTCATTTAGGTCAACATTGGATCATTCAGAGATCCTCACTGAACTTCTGGAGAGAGTTTGCTGCACTGAAAGTAAAGGGGCTGAATAATTTTGCACGCCCAATTTTTCAGTTTTTGATTTGTTAAAAAAGTTTGAAATATCCAATAAATGTCGTTCCACTTCATGATTGTGTCCCACTTGTTGTTGATTCTTCACAAAAAATAGTTTTATATCTTTATGTTTGAAGCCTGAAATGTGGCAAAAGGTCGCAAAGTTCAAGGGGGCCGAATACTTTCGCAAGGCACTGTAAATCCACAGGTACACCTCTAATTGACTCAAATTATGCTAATTAGCCTATCAGAAGCTTCTAAAGCCATGACATTTTTTGGAAATTTCCAAGCTGTTTGAAGGCACAGTCAGTATGTAAACTTCTGACCCACTGGAATTGTAAGTGAAATAATCTGTCTGTAAATAATTGTTGGAAAAATTACTTGTGTCAGGCACAAAGTATATGTCCTAACAGACTTGACAAAACTATAGTTCGTTAACAAGAAATTTGTGGAGTGGTTGAAAAACGAGTTTTAATGGCTCCAACCTAAGTGTTTGTAAATTTCCGACTTCAACTGTAGATGCTGTACTGGAGCCATATAGATGCTGTACTGGAGCCATATAGATGCTGTACTGGAGCCATATAGATGCTGTACTGGAGCCATATAGATGCTGTACTGGAGCCATATAGATGCTGTACTGGAGCCATATAGATGCTGTACTGGAGCCATATAGATGCTGTACTGGAGCCATATAGATGCTGTACTGGAGCCATATACAGTAGATGCTGTACTGGAGCCATATAGATGCTGTACTGGAGCCATATAGATGCTGTACTGGAGCCACTAATAGCTTAACCATATAGATGAGTTTCAAAAGTGTGAAACAATAATAGCATTGGGAACACATATGCATGCATGCACACACACAAAGCTACAATACACAGTCTCTCCCACACAACAACATAATGTACTCTCACTTTCTTACACTCCCTCTTCCCACTCACTTTCTTGCACACAGATTATTTCTCTCTGCATGATTCCTAGTGACATGTTTCCAGTCCCAGGCCCCTTAACAGTGTCAATTAAAGCTGAGAGCTGTGCTGTTCCAGAGGGGTTGGCTGCTGCCTGTAGGCCCCGACCAGACCACTCTCCATTCCTCTAATCCACCCAGTTGACACACAGCCCAGTACAACAACCCCAGGAGCAGGGAGGAATCAAAGAGAGTTTCACACAGACCCAGGGAGAGAGAGGGAGTGAAGAGGGGAGAGGAAGTACAGGGAGAAAAAAATGGAGATTGAGTTAAAGAGAAACATTAGCGAAGGATAAAGAGAGAGAAAAAGAGAGAGAGAGAGAGAGGAAGAAAAGGTTAGAGGCAGTGCAAGAGAAAGCTGCCAAGTCACACACTAACTGCACTTACAGTGTTAAATGGACAAACACACACTTCAAACTCCCTCATCCTGGGCTGTGTTTCTGGCCAAATACCTCTGTGTGGAAACGACCTCTGAGGGATGTATAAAGGAGAATGGCCATAAGGTCAGTACAGCAACATGATAGTGGTTTAGTCCAGATGGTTTAGTTGGTTGGAGCAGAGTGTTGGTAGAATTCCTGCATGGACCACATACTGAATGTGTGTGCTAACTGCTAACTAAGCTGCTTAAATTGGATTGATTTAGCGAAGGACAATGTGTGTGTTTTGGCCCATGTTGCCAATAAGAACCTACATCTACTGGATATTACCATAACCTTGTAATTGTCTGCTTTAACAGCCCATTCTCTCCTACAGTGACACATCCAGCCTTGGGAGGCAGTAATAGTTAACAACAAATTCTCATTTACAGACTTGCCTAGTTAAATAAAGGTTTAATTTAAAAAAATGCTGTGTGAAGTGTGAACCTCCCCCAATGACAGTAAGAGTACACTTATCCCCTTCTCGGTGGCTCCACCATGTGGTAGATTTGGCCTATTGCAACTACCTTGATCTGGTGAGAAATTCTGTCTTGCAAGGTGAGAAACTGGCATCTGGAGTGTAGGTTCAACATGATTCAAGGTTATAGCCGTTAAACACGGACGACCACTGCTGCTCTCTCTCTCGCTCTCTTTTTAAAACTCTTTTATAAAGTGGTGGGGAAACGATCAAATCGCCAGTTACCTAAAATATCCATAGGATATTTATGCAAAAGGTAGCAGGTTCTTGTTGGCATTCAGTTTCAAATATTTATTTAACAAGTTGGATGCTTCTCTACCCAAATAATTGGAAAAGCATTTCTGTCATGTACTTATATGCTTAAACTATTTCAATGTCTCCACTGCGAGATAAAGACACCAATATTCAGCGTCTGAACTGACAGACTGGATTCAATACATACATAAATTATAAATACCATGGAAACTACAGCTCCATTTGTGCCCTGCATATCAATAGCTAACTCGCATAGATAATTCACACAAAATCCAACTGATAATAACTCACCAAAACACCCCATTCATATCCATGTCTAACACAAGTCACAAACAAATACGTGCAGACAACAGACCTGCATTCAAATACTGAAATCTTTGAAATACTTTTATTTGCATTAGCCTGACTTTTTCTATTGGTTTAATGATAACATGTAAACTCAAAGCCCTGATAAAGTATTTGAAAGGATTTAAATTACAATATGAACCAAGGTCTGTATTATCCACACACACAAGCACATCCCCTCCCAGCTCACCTGCTCTCGTTGTCCAGGAACACAGAGCCGCTGCTCTCAAAGAGGGACTCGCTGACGGGCGACAGACAGAAGGGTGAGGAGAAGGTGGTGTCTGAGTCCGAGCCCATGGTGCTGTCCCTGCTCACCTCGTCAGCCGACAGCTCATCCCCCTCATCCGTCCCAGACTGGGACTGCTGTTGCTGGGGAGGAGGGGGCTCTATGCTGGCCTCCAGACCCAGGCCCCCTCCAATCCCAGTTCCGTTCCCAATCCTCTCCTCCTCCTCCCGGTCCTCATCTTCCTCCTGGGCGGGAGGGTGTCGGGAATGGGGCCTGCAGGTAGGGTTAACATTAGTGTTACCGTAAAATGTTTTTTCAGAGGATGAAATTCGACCAGAAATTAAGCACCATCCTGAAACAGTGTTCACCTATATTACAAAAGTTCAGGCTCAGTTGTCAGGATACAAGCAGTTATCACAATAAAACCTGTTACCGCGATACAAGCAGTTATCACAATAAAACCTGTTACCGCAATGCAAGCAGTTATCACAATAAAACCTGTTACCGCGATACAAGCAGTTATCACAATAAAACCTGTTACCGCGATGCAAGCAGTTATCACAATAAAACCTGTTACCGCGATGCAAGCAGTTATCACAATAAAACCTGTTACCGCGATGCAAGCAGTTATCACAATAAAACCTGTTACCGCGATGCAAGCAGTTATCACAATAAAACCTGTTACCGCGATGCAAGCAGTTATCACAATAAAACCTGTTACCGCGATACAAGCAGTTATCACAATAAAACCTGTTACCGCAATACAAGCAGTTATCACAATAAAACCTGTTACCGCGATGCAAGCAGTTATCACGATAAAACCTGTTACCGCGATACAAGCCGTTTTCCCGATAACACCCGTTATTGCAATATCACCAGCTACAGAAGTCCATTACGTTCCCTTCCCCCCACTCTACCTGCGGGGCCTGCGCCGAGCGTTCCTGCGGACAGGTGAGCTCTCTGGGGTGATGTAACGCAGGGCCTCCTCGTCCTGTCTCTGGATGCGGGAGTTGGGAACCCAGGTTAGGATCAGAGTGGTTCCCAGGCTCTCATCCTTCTCCATGTGCACACACAGGTACCCTGAGGAGAGAAGGAAGTCATGAGAGAGATGGAGAAACATGGCCACAAACACACAGGAACACAGACAACAACACACACACGAGAACACACACTCACTCTGATGAAATCATATAATCAGAGGATTGGAGACAGGTTGAGAAAGAGGACACACAAGAAAACACAAGAACCGAAGTCACCTGAGAAGATCACACTAAGAGAAAAGGATCCCAGAACCCAGTCAGTTCTCCTCAGGACAAACCTTCTTCCCATGAACCAGAAGTCAGATAGATAGATATACCAAATCTGGAGTCAATCTGACTTCTGGTTCATGGGAAAAATATTTTTGGCCTGAGAACTATAATATATTAGACATCTATAACCTTAATAAGTTGATACACAAATATACTGTCCATAGCTAACATACCATACCATGATGGAAGAGGTGACAAAGTAGTGGCATACTGTACATGGAAACATTACTAGGTATGACAAAAAACAAGTGAGGCAAAGAGGAAGTAACCTGAAAAGAAATAAGGAGATCTGACTCATGAACAAACAAGGAAATGCAGAGGTGAGAGACAATGAACCATACAGTCTCATATCTCTCAGGTGAGAGCTCATCGGTACATGGTGGAAAGAGAGAGAGACACTATAGGACGCACTGGGAAGAGAAGAACAGCAGAGGAATAGGTGAACGCTATAGTCATAGCTGGGGCCTGTTCAGGAGGATGTAATGTTACAGAACATTCAGATAGAAATGTATGGTGTAGAACAAATATGATTGTCAGGTAGAATAGGTAATCGTGTTAGTGCTATTCATTACATTTCTGTGATGTTCAGAATAGTTCAGCTCACTGAATACACCCCAGGGTTGTATGTACTAGGCACCAAATGCAAGAAAACGGACTGAAACAGGAAGGGACTGCCTGAACTTGTCCGATAAATGCTTTTCTCCATTTCAAAGACGTTCGTTACGGTGTGCCCTAATGAATAGGACCCTTATGTAGGGGACTCTTAGACAGCTATATACTGTACCTGGGTGGTGTTCGGGCAGGCCCGGGAGGGGCTCGGCAGGGTGCACACACACATTGTTCTTGGAGAAGATGATCTCTCCGTCCAAGCCGTTCCGCGAACCCGCCGACCCTGGGTTAAAGGTCAGGAGGTCCGAGGCCTTTGAGGAGGCGCGTCGCAAGAGCCGACCGAGAGACATCTACACCGACACCAGGACTCTGCGCCCATCCTCTGGGGTGGGGGGAGGAGGAAAGGTGAGAGAGGGGGACAGGGATGGAGAGAGACAGAATCAGGTCAGAATGGAGGACATGGGGCACTAGTGTTTTACAGTATGACATTTACCTATTCAAATTAACAAATCATATATAGAGTGCCTTCGGAAAGTATTCAGACCCCTTGACTTTTTCTCCGTTTTGTTACAGCCTTATTCTAAAATGTATTAAATTGTCTTTTCCCCTCATCTATACACAATACCCCATAATGACAAAGCAAAAACTGTTTTTTATAAATGTTAGTTAATTTATTAAAAATAAAAACTGAAATATCACATTTATATATTCTTCATTTGACTTTTAGGTTGTGCGTATTGTTAGATATTACTGCACTGTTGGAGATAGAAACACAAGTATTTCGCTACACCCGCTATAACATCTGCTAAACATGTGTATGTGACAAATACAATTTGATTTGATTTACATAAGTTTTCAGAACCTTTACTAAGTACTTCGTTGAAGCACCTTTGGCAGCGATTACAGCCTCGATTCTTCTTGGGTATGACACTACAAGCTTGACACACCTATATTTGGGGAGATTCTCCCATGCGTGGTTTTGGCTGTACCGCTTAAGGTCGTTGTCCTTTTGGATGGTGAACCTTTGCCCCAGTTGGAGGTCCTGAGCAGGTTTTCATCAAGGATTTCTGTGTACTTTGCTCCATTCATCTTTCCCTCGTTCCAAACTAGTCTCCCAGTCCCTGCCACTGAAAAACATCCCCACAGCATGATGCTGCCACCACCATGCTTCACTGTAGGGATGGTGCCAGGTTTCCTCCAGACGTGACGCTTGGCATTCAGGCCAAAGAGTTCAATCTTGGTTTCATCAGACCAGAGAATCTAGATGTTTTTGTATGAAAAGAAACAAATAGAGCTAAGCACAGGCAAGATCCTAGAGGAAAACCTGGTTCAGTCTGCTTTCCAACAGACACTGGGAGACAAATGACCTTTACAGCAGGACAATATCCTAAAACACAAAGTCAAATATACAATGGAGTTGCTTACCAAGACGACATTGAATGTTTCAATGTGGCCTAGTTACAGTTTTGACTCAAATCTACTTCAAAATCTATGGCAAGAATTGAAAATGGCTGTCTAGAAATGATCAACAAACCAATTTGACAGAGCTTGAAGAATTTTTAAAAGAATAATGTGCAAATATTGTACAATCCAGGTGTGCAAAGCTCTTAAAATGTCCTAACATTTCTAAAAACATGTTCTCACATTGTCATTATTATTGTGTGTAGATGGGTGTGAAATGTTTTATTTTATTCATTTTTAATTCAGGCTATAACATCATAAATCGAGGGCTGTGAATAGTTTCTGAAGGCAACGTATATAGTCATACATGGCAAAGCTAACTCTTTTACAGGTTGAGCTTTCATTTAAAGGCAGTGACAGACATTTGTACTCAAGTTACACTGTGATGTTTGTACAGTATTAGTGTGTTCTTACCCCGACAAGTCAACCCTGCCATGCAACAAAACCTCACAGTTAGTGTTTTCCTATGCCACGTCAACCATCTTGACTCACACACTTGGCTCTGTTAGTGTAGGTGTGTGTGCAAGTGTGTCCCCCACCTTGAATAAACACACACACACACTACACAAACCTGGTCTATCCTTCTATGTGAAATCCTAGTCTGTTATTAGGAGCTAACAGATGTCAGCATCTATGGCTATTCTCAACATGTCACACAACTGTGCACTATGACTGCTCTCACATGCCAGACTCATAGCTTTCACAGCAGCTGATGAGAGACTACACTATGACTGGTCTCATGTGCCAGACTCATAGCTTTCACAGCAGCTGATGAGAGACTACACTATGACTAGTCTCATGTGCCAGTCTCATAGCTTTCACAGCAGCTGATGAGAGACTACACTATGACTAGTCTCATGTGCCAGTCTCATAGCTTTCACAGCAGCTGATGAGAGACTACACTATGACTAGTCTCATGTGCCAGACTCACAGCTTTCACAGCGGCTGATGACAGAGACTACACTATGACTAGTCTCATGCCAGACTCATAGCTTTCACAGCGGCTGATGACAGAGACTACACTATGACTAGTCTCATGCCAGACTCATAGCTTTCACAGTGGCTGATGAGAGAGACTACACTAGGACTGTAAACAAAATCATTTTGCTGTTCACTCCAGTCAACCTTTCTGCTATGACTGGAATTGGCCACTAGCGCTACTGGCATATCAGTGTTGGTCCATACTATGTAAGTTCCTCTGTGCGACCCTATGATAATGTAGCCTAGTTCCCTATCACTACAGTCTATGACATCGAACACATTCCCAGTGCCCCACTACTCCTGAATGTGTGGAATGTTCCCTCCTTTTCCTCTTCCTGAGAACCCTGAGTCATGACCAGTGACCCAAATGGCACCCTATCCCCTATATGGTGCACTACTTTAGTCCAGAGCCCTATGTGCCGAGGTAGAAAGTACTGTGCTACATAGAGAATAGAGTGCCATTTGGGAGGTAGCCATGTTTACCTCCTCTGATTAACTCTATGCCGCACGACTTCCTGTTAACAGGGCTCCAGGGTGAAGTTTCCCCTCGGTAAAGATCTAGGATCAGCTTCCCCTCTCCCAATTCTAACAATTTGTGGGGGAAATGCAAAACTGACACAAGATCAGCATCTAGGGGTAACTTCACCCTACTGGCTTATCAGGACTCGGACAGGAAGTCTTCTACCCCGGAATCCGGGCAAGGCCAGTGAGTATGTACTATAGCCTGGTCCCAGATATGTTTGTGCCGTCTTGCCAACTGCTATGGTCTTTGGACTGACAATGATCATAGGAGTTGGCAGGACAGCACAAACAGACCGGGTACCAGGCTAGGGAGCGTGAGTGAGGTACTCATTTGGCCGGGTAACACTTTACAATGATTAAGTTTCTCTCTTAGAACACTGCATGTCCACACTATTCTTCAGAACTACAACCATCCTAAAACCACTCTGACCATAGCGCTGAGCTGCTCACCTAAACATTTGCATGGTAACTGCTTACAGAACTAAGCCAATCCATTGAATTCACTTGCAAATGAGCAGTAGTAAACCAGACTGAACTCACTATACCAGGTGTTCAGTGTCAACTATACCCCCCTGGACCTTCCATCCACACCTCAGCAGATTAAAGCTACATTTCATAGTCTTCTGATCGCCCCAGACAACAGCTACCCCTAACCAGTTGATAGACAGTGGAGATCTCCACCAAAACAGGGAAGTTAGAGGTTATTTGGTGGTAAAACAACAGCTATAACCAGTTCTCTGTGTGTATCCATAACCTGAGGTTATTCTGGTCGGTATGATAGCAGCAGGGCGAGAAGAGGTCAGAGTGTGATATGATTCCATATTCAGCGTATGACTAAGCAGGGAGCCTGACTGATATAGCACAATGCTCTCTCCTCCTTCCATGCTGTCATCACCTCAGTGTGTGTTCACACATTGCCTTGTCTCCTCCACTTTAGCCTCGGTCACCTCACACTGGTCCTACTGTAGCATTCCAACAATGGAGACAGCTTTCCAAAGAACGTGTTACTCTCCTGTGAGTGTGAAGTCTGCATTCGGTCATCATTTTTTCTGTAACCATTAATCTAATTTAGTATTCATCTCCTTCTGCCTTGCTGTATGGAGATGTTTTGTTCAGAAAAACAGTCCTAAGGATTTTCTGAGACAACCAAACGTTTCCCAATGAGATTACAGAGCAAGTGTATCAGTACAGTATCCCACTGTGTCCTGCCAGCCTCAATGACTATAAACGCAGAGGATTCCAGTGCCTCAGATCAGTGTGTCCAAGTTCACCTCCGGGCCACGCTAACAAACTTGTCAGGCTGCTGACATTTGAATAGAGGAGGCTTCCATAATGAACTGCCTCTCCTGTTCATCTGGATCGTGACACCAAACCACTGCCTCAGGGGCAGCTAAAGGACTTTAAATAACCACATGGACTCTCAGTGAGTTGCAATCCCTCAGGCTGACTCACTTCCATGAGCAAAGAGTCAATAGACTATGTATCAGACACAGACAGAGCAATAAGTATTCTGTTTACATTAGACCTAGTAAAGTAGAGCTTGAATGGAAGTAGCCTAGGTGAGACAACTCGAATGGGAGCTGAAAATTGTTGGGTTAGCTCACCTTTCCAAATCACATTCACAAAGCATAGGCCTATAATTTGACTCTGTTATAGCTATAAACTGATAGATATGAAGTCAATGAGATAGCCATATGTACATTTTAGCTGTAGGCTATCAATAGCCTACGCGACATAGTAACGGAGGAGTATCCTCAAGAGTGGCGTCCCGTCCGTGATGACGAGGCTACATCAACTATTGACACATTGTACCAATGACAGGCAACATCCATTTGACAGGAGAGGATGGAGCAGCGGAATTCTCGCTGCCGCACCATTATTTTTCACGGGCCCAGTCCTTCTCCTGCCTCTCCGACATTGCTATCGGTTTGGCCGGGCAGGGATTTTATCTGTAGTTAAGCCTACCATCACGAATACATATTTTAGTCTAGTTGTCTGGCCTATGTCCTCAAATTTCTCCCCATCACATGCAGTGCACATCCCGACCAACCCGCATAGTTCGCCAAAGGAATAGCCTAGCCTAGGAAATAAGGGGGTCGTGTAGGCTACAAACAGCATAACCTTATCCATAATAAACGAGGTCGTTTGATTCTTTCTCGGTCATCGGTGTACACCTGTGCGAGCAGTGGACTTAATAAATAAATGCACACTCAAAAACACAGGCGATGCGGTCTTGCTTTCTCACCCTCTGTCCCACCCGAGACTACTGTCTTTGCCGCTTATCCATTCCGGAGCGATGTTTATGGTGGTTGTATCCGTGTAGTTTGAGGTCACGTCTTCGGTATTTTGTTACGCGGTGTGAGTGTTTGTATCCGTGCGGTCTTTCTCTACCGCACGCGGAGCTGCTATGTTTCTCTAACCCAACCCCCAAATTCCTCTGCTTCCGGGATGGCAGACTGGATATAGGCTGCTTCTGTGAATGCACGGACCAGTCAACTATTAGGATCGCCTTACATTTGGAAGTATGTTTGTCTTATTAGCAAAAGCAAATGATCGTCAACACACCACAATGATATATCTAAGTAAGGCTGACCTTTTATCATAGTATGACGTTTTAGAGGTCAATGCCGAAAGCTTCACTGCAGTTGGCTGATCCCGAACTCACATGAGCATTATCAGGACCAGTGGAGCTGGAGTCGGAGCATCATGACGCGGATCTCAGATGTCCCGCTGGAACTCTTATATATGGCAGGTAAACCACTAGCAGCAAGGACAATGAGCAATCATTTAAACAATAAACAGCACTTTTCAAAATTACTATTTCAAAACAAGGTATTTCGAGGGCAATGTTTTAAACAATAACAACAAATATTTTAAAACATAAGCTAACATAACCATATTACAGGTATGATATTTACAATTCAGAATAGTTTACAATATGTAAATGTATTGAGCTTAACTGCACTGAGTTATAAGGAAGATGTTCCAGATGGGAAGACTATTTTTATTTAACTAGGCAAGTAAATTAGAATTTGTTCTTAACTGACAATGACGGCCTACCCCGGGCAAACCCGGACGACGCTGGGCCAATTGTGCGCTGCCCTATGGGACTCCCAATCATGGCCGGAAGTGATACAGCCTGGAATCGAACCATGGTCCGTAGTGATGCCTCTAGCACTGAGAAGCAGTGCCTTAGACCACCCTCGGGACTATGAAGTAGATTAAGAAAGAGATAATTGACTGCACATTCAAACACTGAGTGGTGACAGCTCACTAATAGGAGAACACGAGAAACAATGCTTAGCTTAGGAGAAACAAACCCAGAGCTATCAATTGCCTTTAATGGTAACAATGTGGCAATATCACTGGAAGTAATTTGATGAGACTTAACACAGAGCCTACCATCATACTAGAAGAGTACAGAATGGGCATATTCTGGTCAATTTTAATGTTCAATTAATAAAAATAATTGTGTAGAGCCACTGCTGTCCTCCTCAGCACAATATTTATCAATTAATCAAATGCTATTTATAGAGAACATTTCTTACAGGTGATGCATTTCAAAAGTGCTTAACAAATAAAATAAAAGGTTAGAAATATATTTTAAAAATATTTATATATTCTTATAGACAAATTAAAATAGTAAAACAACAATACATTTTGGCCTAGTGTTCTAGAATGACCACAATTCTCAAATTCACACCACTGTCTCAGAATCTCACCTGAGACAATGTCATGTAATCACTCATCTGCAACAACAAGGAAATGGAGAGATATCTGATGGAGCTTTAACCCACACAGTTCACATCATTTTATTGAAAATACAGTTGAATATAAAAACATGATTTCCAAAAATTCTTCAGTGTAGTCTGTCCATTCAGAAACCCAGGAGTCTATTAGAGCAATGTCTTATCCAGGGTAGCAGTGATTGAGGGGAAACTTTGAGTGGAGGTTTTTGTCAGAGATGTGCTAGTTCAGGAGTTCTAGAACCACCTGAGAAGCTGTCTACTGGGCCAGAGTCCACTGAGTCATACAGTTCATAAAGCTCACAAGGTCCACAGGACTTCAAACACCTCTGACATGGGCAGGGCCAGGCTGGTCAGTGTCAGAACCTACAGACAGACACAGAAAGAAAGGATTATAAACAATATCATATTATACTGTAGAATAGAATAGACAGGTAGGCAAGCAGAATTAGACTGTTCGTTCTATTATTTCTTAATTCTGAACTCTATAGAGGTAACTCAGACAGCTACAGCTCACCTTGGTGTCAGTCTGATAAGAGAAATCCCACACTTTCTTTCCATTGGCCCATACATAGCGGGGTGGGGAAGGCACCCCGAACACTCGCAGCCCTCCCAGCACCAGCCCGTCCAGCGCCCCGTTCTGACGCAGGGGGTCACTCATCACCTGGGACTGGATCAAATGAAAACCTTATTTATCCCCACTGGCAAACACACACATGTATAGTACCAGTATACATTAGACATTAACAGTTAGGTCTACTGTTCACAGGATGGCAGGGAAAGAGTATGTCTTCTATCTTGATTGGATTGGACCTGGATCTCAATCTTGAGAGCATTGCTAGAAACATACTGTACTGCAGAAACATCCAAATCACCCTAGATAATTCTCTGATCTCCATCCTCTTTAAAGTCCAATTAGGGCCCTACGTTTTTCCTACCCAGATGTCATGAAATACCTTGAAGTAGGACAGACAAAAGGTTTGATGGTCCGCACTCAAAAAGATGTCACATAAAGCTTACTTCCTTTTCTTCACTGCATCAGGGACAGCCTTGAAGTGGGCTATAACTTGGGCCCAGAGTTTTCCTTGGTCAGGTCATGTGATCAGGAAAAACTCAGGACCCTATGTGACCTCTACATCTCCTACCTGTCCAGCGATGAAGATAACATAGGAGTAGTCTCCTCTCTGGAAGGTGTCCAGACTGTCCCCGTCGTCCCAGAACAGGTCACCCCAGGCCCAGCCCCCAGCAGACAGCGCCACCGTCAGGAGGAAAGGGTTACTGCGAGAAGCTGAGGTAGTCAGGCCTGGCTCCTGTATCTCAGTTAGAGGGGGTATGAGGGGATTTTTCATTGAAAGATATAATATAATTACTGATTAAGACAGGCAACAGGTTTTACACAAACTCATACAAGCTTCAAAACAACATTGTCAGATTAGTACGCAGAGAGTATTTCATTTGAGGTTTTATCACATAGTTTCACAAAGGAATTTTGGGTCTCTTGTTCTATGACAAATAACTTTAATTGATTTCATGATATAAGAGTTTGGCAGCTCATTCATCTCCTCCATCATCAGTATGTAACACCCACAATATGGGCCTAAGATGAAGCTTTGTCGCACAATGAAACAACAGACAACCAAATTCTATTGTGTACAGAGGACACACACCTGCTGTGGGATGATGTGTCCCTCTCTCACATGGACATTGATGGTGTCCAGAGGCGCTGGGAGGAGCAGGTACTGACCCTTACTGTAGAACGGCTGGCCCTAATGAGGAAGGGATGAAAGAGGTGACCACTGAAATATGGTTCTAGTATACACAGTACAACCGTATTACACATCTTTGCCTGGTCCTAAAGTAAGCCTTCAAGACCCTAAGAAAGGCTCACACAGATGGATTTTTATCAATCTGTGTGACGACAGAAAATATGGTCTCGGTCTCCTAGGAATCCCTTTAATCAGTTGCAAACTAATTGCAGTGACATTATGAAAGGCCTACAGA
This sequence comes from Oncorhynchus mykiss, assembly GCF_013265735.2. Taxonomy (NCBI): domain Eukaryota; kingdom Metazoa; phylum Chordata; class Actinopteri; order Salmoniformes; family Salmonidae; genus Oncorhynchus; species Oncorhynchus mykiss. The sequence continues at coordinate 96,136,612 of NC_048576.1, read as the reverse complement.
AATACACTGAGTGTACAAAACATTAGGATCACCTGCTCTTTCCATGCCATGGACTGATCCAGGTGAAAGCTATGATCTCTTGTTGTCACTTGTTAAATCCACTTCAATCAGTGTAGATGAAGGGGAGGAGAATTGAAATAAGGATTTTTAAACCTTGAGACAATTGAGACATGGATTGTTTATGTGTGCCATTCAAAGGGTGAATGGGCAAGACAAAATATTTAAGTGCCTATGAACGGGGTATGGTAGTAGGTGCCAGGCGCACCAGTTTGTGTCAAGAACTGCAACGCTGCTGGGTTTTCAATAGTTTCCCGTATGTATCAAGAATGGTCCACTACCAAAAGGACATCCAGACAACTAGACACAACTGTGGGAAGCACTGGAGTCAACATGGGCCAGCATCCTTGTGGAAGGCTTTCGGCACCTTGTAGAGTTCGTGCCCCGACAAATTGAGCCTGTTCTGAGGGCAAGGGGGGGGGGGGGGGGGGGTCCAACTCAATATTAGGAAGGTGTTCATAATGTTTTGTACGCTCAGTGTATAACTGTATTGAATCTCAGAGCTGTTTACATTGTGCAGACTGTACCAAGTCCCCGGGGGGAGGTAGGCAGCCAGCTCCACTGCCCCCTGCTCTAACACTGGGCTGACAAGCAGAGAACTCCCCCACAGGAACTGTCTGTCTATGGTCTGGCAGTTAGGGTCCGAGGGGAACCTGGGAGAGATGGACAGAGAGGGAGGGCCAGAGAACAGTATCAACACAGTAAATAAGATGTGTTACAATAGTATCCAAATGTTGAAGAGAGAGAGAAGGGAAGATTGGACAATGGCAACTGAAGAAGAGGAGTAGAGGGACGTACTGGAGGAAGAGAGGCGTGGCCACAGTGTCTGCGGAGGTGTGTGCGTGGTAGAAGAGTGTGTAGAGGAACGGCAGGAGAGAGTAACGTAACATCACCGCGCTACGCATGGCTGTCTGGGCCTCCTGACCAAACACATAGGGCTCCTGGGGCTACACACAGAGCTAGAGTTACCTCAATTCATAATACATGGGACTGATGGACTGTTACATAGACACAGTGAAAAGACACTAGCAGGTCAGCCACCATGGTAAATAGGAAAACATTGTAACTTGGTTACATAGAGACAGTGAAAAGACACTAGCAGGTCAGCCACCATGGTAAATAGGAAAACATTGTAACTTGGTTACATAGAGACAGTGAAAAGACACTAGCAGGTCAGCCACCATGGTAAATAGGAAAACATTGTAACTGGGTTACATAGAGACAGTGAAAAGACACTAGCAGGTCAGCCACCATGGTAAATAGGAAAACATTGTAACTTGGTTACATGGAGACAGTGAAAAGACACTAGCAGGTCAGCCACCATGGTAAATAGGAAAACATTGTAACTTGGTTACATAGAGACAGTGAAAAGATATTAGCAGGTCAGGAAAAGATTGCGGTAAATTCCTATCCAACCGAGTTAACTGTAAAGACCATAAAACCACCCACACCCACAGCGTTGGGCTTGTCGTTGTGGTTCCTCATGAAGGGGTAGAAGGCTCCAAGCTGGGTCCAGCGTACACACAGCTCCTCTGTGGTGTCCCCCCTGAACCCACACACATCCGCCCCCACCAGGGGCACCCCGAACAGGCCAAACAGCAGCACCGCTGGGGGGGTGGAGGGACAGATGGATATTAAACATATTAATTCCCTTTATTCATTATTACTGTATTCATTATTTAACTTTGATGTCAGGCAGTCAGAGGCATCTCTCTGTACTTGCTAGCTACATAGTATCAAATAAATAGTAGGTGGTTCCATTACAAGTCTGGGCATTTTTCTATTCAAACCCCTCATTCAAATCCATGGATAACTCCCACTGAAAAGGCTCCAACTCTGTCTAGGCACTCTTTCAACTAAAGACAATAGAGACAAACTGCTGAGTAAGAGCACACTGCAACATGTACTGTCTGGATGGTGCATCGGTACCATTAGTACTCTGATGGCTAAAACACACAGGGCTTGTGAATGGCTTTGGGAATCTTGTTGAGAATAGGAATGGCTTGGAACGGAAATGGGAATGTTGGGGATGTCTTTCCCCTCACCAGGGATGGAGTATCTGAGCTGCTCCCAGTCGCTCCTCACGTCTCCCGTCCAGACTCCGGAGAAACGGCCAATGCCAGGGAAGGAGGAGCGGGACAGCACGAAGGGTCGCGACCCCCGGACCTTCACCAGGGCACTGAGAGGGTCAAAGGCTATAACTGATCTTCCAACTACAGTTACAAATATGTAATGTAGACAAGATAAATAAAATCAGCTTCATTCAAACAAGCAGAAGTAAAAGTGCCAACAGTCTCAGGATAAGTACGCACTGATCCCTGTGGTGCTGTGTCTGACCTGTGGGTGGCGCTAGCCTCCGTCAGCCCATAGAGGTTATGCAGGTTGTAGTGAGTGGACAGGTTCTGCTGAGCTGACATGCAGAGTGTACCAGTGTTCAGCTGTCCTCCAATCACCGCTGTATGACCGTATGGAGACAGAATGGAAATGAATGAATGAATTCACTAAATTCCTCTATTGATATTAAATAGACAGGAAACTACTCAGCTGCAGCACACTCACGTGGCACGTAGGGGGGGCTATCCAAATCACTGTCAGGACACCCCTCCACAGAGCCCTGCACAAAACTGGCTGGTTCATTCATATCCTGAGAACAGAGGGACAAGAGAAAGAGTATGCTGGATGCTGAGTAGCATTGAAACAGCCTGGATGATGCAAGCTTGTTAGTGCAAGTATAGAATACAATACAATAGGGGATGATTTCAGCCCTCTACAAGACATTTCTATCTGAGACACACTCACAATCCACAGGCCATCTAGCGGGACTCTGGAGTGGAACTCCCGAATGCAGTCCTCCCACCAGCTCTGTGTCTCTGGGTTGGTGAAGTCAGGGAACGCTGTCGGACCAGGCCACACCTGGACACAGAGGAAGACGAGTGAGGAACCGAACATGCATACCTTTCCACACAACACACACACCTGCACGCACGCACGCACGCACGCACACACACACACACACACACACACACACACACACACACACACACACACACACACACACACACACACACACAGCTTCAAGAGGGGGTTTTGTTTAGTGTAACCTTGCTTTTCAGAGGACACATTACTTGAATACACAATGGACATACACAATGTTATCAAGCAGATAAAAAATATGTTCTTTCCAAACTATTCACAGTATATGTAGCCCAGTTTACAGTGGGTCTCCAGATAGAGAAGTGAGAGTTTTAGGTCTGACCTTCCCTATGAGTGTCTGTCCTGTAGAGTTCCTGATGAAGACCCCTCTCCGCTGACCCTCATCAAAGGGTGGGTAAGTACCAGGGGGGCTGGTGCTGCTGATCCCAGGGTCCTGGGAAAGAGAACAAACATGAAAGATACCTCTAAAATAAATGACAGTAATGCTTTTGCTGCCATCTTGTGGATTGAGAAGGAAAGTTTCCTTGACTTGTACCTTCCAATACTGCACTTTTAACAATTTAATCACAACGCAGACTGTAATTTAGAATCAAAAATTACATTGAACCACTATTTCAAGCTAATATGAGTTATTAGTGTGCCTATGTGTCCCACATGTTGTGAGGGTTGAGGCCTCTCTCTTACCAGGATGAGAATGTACTTAATGCCCTTCTGATGGAACTCCTTCACCATGTCTGGCAGGTCCACAAAGTGCTGGGGGTCAAAGGTGAACACCCGACGCTTGTCTGCATAATCCAGGTCATTCCACTGCACGTCCTGACCAAAAACAAAAGCAGTTGAACTAAAGAATGCAGTGAGTGTTTTCCATGAGTTGTGAACCCTCAGTGGCATGATAATACTGTACTTGAGAGCGCAAACATACAATTAGCATTAGCATGGAGAAAACCCATTGTAGCATGATAATACTATAATGAGTTTTCTCCATGCTAATCTGCTAATCCAATGTTGATGCTCATTCAATGTTAGCATTACCCAATAGTTGTCAACCCAAGTGATAATGTAGTACAATATAAGTGTTTTCTCCAGCATCTTTACCAGGGGGAAGTTGGCGTTGTGCATGCGTCGCACCACCTCTCGGGTTGCGTTAGTGGACCGGTAACCCCAGCGACACAGGTGGAACCCCAGTGACCAATAAGGAGGCATCATAGGGTACCCTGGGGGAGGAGGACGGGATAAACATTAGCTATGACGGAAGATTCACAAAAGGTGAGAGCAAACCAACCTGCTCAAATTGGACTTACGTAGCAAAATTTGAATTTTTTAAATGTATTTTTACATTGGATAAAAGTAGAGACTCACAGCTATGGTATATCATACACTGCATGTTTGAGGAACAATGGGAAAGAAATTCTGCTTTGAAAGTTGATAAACTTGTGAACTCACTTTTGAGAAAATGGCCTTTGAATGTTTTGGTACCTACTGGAGCTATGATACCTATGTTTTGGTACCTACTCATTGGACACTGTGCTATCTAACCTCCAAACAAGCTTCAATGCCATACAACACTCCTTCCGTGGCCTCCGACTGCTCTTAAACGCTAGTAAAACCAAATGCATGCTTTTCAACCGATCGCTGCCTGCACCCGCATGCCCGCCTAGCATCACCACCCTGGATGGTTCCGACCTAGAATATGTGGACATCTATAAGTACCTAGGTGTCTGGCTAGACTGCAAACTCTCCTTCCAGACTCATATCAAACATCTCCAATCGAAAATCAAATCAAGAGTCGGCTTTCTATTCCGCAACAAAGCCTCCTTCACTCACGCCGCCAAGCTTACCCTAGTAAAACTGACTATCCTACCGATCCTCGACTTCGGCGATGTCATCTACAAAATGGCTTCCAACACTCTACTCAGCAAACTGGATGCAGTCTATCACAGTGCCATCCGTTTTGTCACTAAAGCACCTTATACCACCCACCACTGCGACTTGTATGCGCTAGTCGGCTGGCCCTCGCTACATTTTCGTCGCCAGACCCACTGGCTCCAGGTCATCTACAAGTCCATGCTAGGTAAAGCTCCGCCTTATCTCAGCTCACTGGTCACGATGGCAACACCCATCCGTAGCACGCGCTCCAGCAGGTGTATCTCACTGATCATCCCTAAAGCCAACACCTCATTTGGCCGCCTTTCGTTCCAGTACTCTGCTGCCTGTGACTGGAACGAATTGCAAAAATCGCTGAAGTTGGAGACTTTTATCTCCCTCACCAACTTCAAACATCAGCTATCTGAGCAGCTAACCGATCGCTGCAGCTGTACATAGTCTATTGGTAAATAGCCCACCCATTTTCACCTACCTCATCCCCATACTGTTTTTATTTATTTATTTTTCTGCTCTTTTGCACACCAATATCTCTACCTGTACATGACCATCTGATCATTTATCACTCCAGTGTTAATCTGCAAAATTGTAATTATTCGCCTACCTCATGCCTTTTGCACACATTGTATATAGACTCCCCCTTTGTTTTCTACTGTGTTATTGACTTGTTAATTGTTTACTCCATGTGTAACTCTGTGTTGTCTGCTCATACTGCTATGCTTTATCTTGGCCAGGTCGCAGTTGCAAATGAGAACTTGTTCTCAACTAGCCTACCTGGTTAAATAAAGGTGAAATAAAAATAAAAAAAAAAAAAATACTGGAGCTATGATACCTGTTTTGGTACCTACTGGAGCTATGATACCTATGATTTGGTACCTACTGGAGCTATGATACCTATGATTTGGTACCTACTGGAGCTATGATACCTATGATTTGGTACCTACTGGAGCTATGATACCTATGATTTGGTACCTACTGGAGCTATGATACCTATGATTTGGTTCCTACTGGAGAGCTCTTTGTCTACACCCATTCAGCATTGTTCACACCCTCTTAAGCCTTAGCCCCACCCATCTGTTTAAGGAAAGATTCAGATTTAAAGTGGTAAAAGTAGTAGTAGTCTACAATAATGAAAAGTTCCAGGTAAACAGAAAGTGTCCAGATAAAATAATTTTAAAATATTGATTGACTCCTACCCAGACACACTTAATTGATGGGTCATGTGAAATAAATGCTATAACCCTAGCCACATCTTGCCAAGTGGATGGGTCTCTACAGAAGGTGTAAACGGCACAGCCAAATGGTTACCTGCATAGTAGCAATATCAGAAAGTGTCAAAATAAATATAATATACAGTATGTACAAGAACAATATCAATAACAATATCAGTGATAGATGAACAGCAGGATAAATACATTATAATAGTAGCAGGAGAGAGTCATTTGAATAGAGGCACTGCAGATAGTGCTGATGGTCTGTCTGAACCACACATGAACAAGGGAATCTATATTTATTTGGAGAGCCTGTTTCTGTCCTGCCCTTGACTTTGGTCCAGGGCATGTGATGTCCATAGCCTCTTCGTCAACAAAAATCCCTGATCTTCTCAAAAACATATGTTTGTGTAGCTGTGTCCAGGTGGTGCTTGTGCAGGCAGACCATCCATGGGCGGAAGGATGTCAGCATTGCGCAGCAGCAGAGTCTGAATGCTCCTTGGCGACAACAACACCAGACTCTAGAGCATTGAAGCTGTAAAACAGGAAATAACCCAAAAAATATAGAAGACATCAATTCACCTCCCAAGTTTAGATAATAAGAATAACCTCATACAATGCAATGAAAATGATATTCACCTGAAGTGCTGGTACCGCTTGAACTGTGGCAGCGACCTGAAGTACGGAGTCAGGTGTTGTTACCAGCCATAGCTTTCCACCAGCACCGTACCATCCTCCAGTCCAACCAGCTGTGGGATGTTGACTCCTGTCACAGTGCTGTCCTTCACAACACCAGCAATCTCAGACAAAGTGTTCACTCTGGTCTTTCTGAAGCGCTGTTTGATGAGGCTGAAGCACCAGTCGCGGGCAAACTTGGTGTGGCCTGTGATCAGGAAGTGAAGGCCCAGACTGTGGTGGAGCTTGTGTATGGTCCACCAGGCACAATACCAGAACACAAACTTGTTCTTGTTTCGGCCACTGCAGTTTTCAAAATTCAGGTCCACACTCCGTAGTTGGTGAAGAAATGGTGCATGTAGTTGAAGAAATGGTGCATGTAGTTGATGACCGCGCTGCTGCCTTTGCTGGATGACATGCTTTCATCAATCAAGTAGTTGACTTGTTGTGGTATTACTTCACAGCAGACACCAAACAAGCCACACCATATTATGGTGGATAAGACCTATATGGTGGATGGTGCCTAATGGTGGATAATACCTATATGGTGGATGGTGCCTATATGGAGGATAATACCTATATGGTGATGGTGCCTATATGGTGGATGGTGCCTATATGGTGGATAATACATATATGGTGGATGGTGCCTATATGGTGGATAATACATATATGGTGGATGGTGCCTATATGGTGGATGGTGCCTATATGGTGGATGGTGCCTATATGGTGGATAATACCTATATGGTGATGGTGCCTATATGGTGGATAATACATATATGGTGGATGGTGCCTATATGGTGGATAATACATATATGGTGGATGGTGCCTATATGGTGGATAATACATATATGGTGGATGGTGCCTATATGGTGGATAATACCTATATGGTGCCTATATGGTGGATAATACCTATATGGTGGATAATACCTATATGGTGGATGGTGCCTATATGGTGGATGGTGCCTATATGGTGGATGGTGCCTATATGGTGGATGGTGCATATATGGTGGATGGTGCCTATATGGTGGATGGTGCCTATATGGTGGATGGTGCCTATATGGTGGATGGTGCCTATATGGTGGATAATACCTATATGGTGGATGGTGCCTATATGGTGGATAATACCTATATGGTGGATAATACCTATATGGTGGATGGTGCCTATATGGTGGATGGTGCCTATATGGTGGATAATACCTATATGGTGGATAATACCTTTATGGTGATGGTGCCTATATGGTGGATAATACATATATGGTGGATGGTGCCTATATGGTGGATAATACCTATATGGTGGATAATACATATATGGTGGATGGTGCCTATATGGTGGATAATACCTATATGGTGGATGGTGCCTATATGGTGGATAATACCTATATGGTGGATGGTGCCTATATGGTGGATAATACCTATATGGTGGATGGTGCCTATATGGTGGATGGTGCCTATATGGTGGATAATACCTATATGGTGGATGGTGCCTAATGGTGGATAATACCTATATGGTGGATGGTGCCTATATGGTGGATAATACCTATATGGTGGATGGTGCCTATATGGTTGATAATACCTATATGGTGGATGGTGCCTATATGGTGGATAATACCTATATGGTGGATGGTGCCTATATGGTGGATGGTGCCTATATGGTGGATAATACCTATATGGTGGATGGTGCCTATATGGTGGATAATACCTATATGGTGGATAATACCTATATGGTGGATAATACCTATATGGTGGATAATACCTATATGGTGGATGGTGCCTATATAGTGGATAATACCTATATGGTGGATAATACCTATATGGTGGATGGTGCCTATATGGTGGATAATACCTATATGGTGGATAATACCTATATGGTGGATGGTGCCTATATGGTGGATAATACCTATATGGTGGATGGTGCCTATATGGTGGATAATACCTATATGGTGGATAATACCTATATGGTGGATGGTGCCTATATGGTGGATAATACCTATATGGTGGATAATACCTATATGGTGGATGGTGCCTAATGGTGGAAAATGTATTTGCTTTCACCAGTCTAGTTCTTTCACATAAGTGAAAGGAGATGAATGAAAGGAGATGAGGCAGCAAGTTCAGACTACTAGGACATTGGGACACAGACAGCCACTATCTTTCCCTTAGCCATTACCCAAAAGGAATTAGTTGTGACCCAGCAGTGCCCGACCCACCATAGCAACATTGGGATATGAGACAAGAAAATGATATTCAGTAACAGGAAGTTACAGCTAAAGGTCATATATAGCCATACCTATAACCTGGAGGTACTGTCTGACAACACTCTGAGGGTCAGGGCCCAGGAAGATGTACAGGTCCAGGATTCCTCCCACAGCCACCCAGGTCAGAGCAGGGCTAGGCTGCAGCACCACCTCTACAGAGAGAAGGAGGTCAAACTCAGCTCCATCATGTAAATCTGTATCTTGATACAGTTGAAGTACTGTGCCATGTGAACACAACAAAATTCTGTCCAGAGCTGCTAAGTAGCATGATACATTACAAACTCTACTAGCTCAAACCAAAGCTATCCTATTAGAACAAAACATTTCTGCTTAAGGATATGGTACATGGAGTAACATGCTTTCTTACCCATGGCATTACTGTTGAGCAGGAAGACCCCGTGAGCCTGTCCATCCCCCTCCTGCACCATGTAGAACGGATGAGAGCCATAAAGGTTGGCATCGCCCTGCATGGAGGAGAAAGAAGACACATGACTTCCCACTCCTGACCATGATTTAAAAAGGAAACAAATGTATGATAATGATGACGATAATGATAATGACGTCAGACTCACGTGGGGCGCCATGTCCCTGTTCCAAAGGGTAAGGGAGGTCCAATTGAGGTCCAGGCTGAGGGGGGTGTAGTGTTCCCCCAGCCCAGACACCAGTGAGGAGGCCAGGGAGGTGGACAGCTGCAGGTACTGGTCAGCATACAGCAGCGGGGCCACTGTGGTGTTCACACTGACAGACAGAAGACAGAGGTGTCATGATTATGACAGTTGTAAGTCAGGACAGAGAGCATCTTAAGTCATGCTTATGGCAACTATAAGTAGGGACAGGGGCACCTTATGTCATGCTTATGACTGCGACAAGTAGAAACACAGCGATATAAATCAAATGAAATTGTATCGGTCACATACACATATTTAGCAGGAGTTATTGCAGGTGTAGCAAAATGCTTGTGTTTCTAGCTCCAACAGTGCAGTAGTATCTGCAAGCCAATTTACCCTTTGGGATCTATAAATCCTAACTGATCTTATGTGTTAGTCCTATGACATGGTTACAACAGTTTTATGTCAGGTTTATAAGATCTGATCAATGAACCAGTGCCAGACATATTAGACATAAAGAACAACTGACGATGAATACTCACAGGACACGGCCGTTGGATTTTCGGCGCACTATGATCCCAAAAGGGTCGGGTTGAAACTCAGTAACATATTGGTGGTCCTGGGTGTCAGTGTTACCCCTGGACTGGGCAGTGGATAAAGGAACTTCATATCGCCGGGACAACGGATCCTTCAACTGTCAGGAGAAGAAACGTGTTATGACTCTTACACAATAATGTGGTCTGAGAAGAATGATTCTCAGTGATGAGCGATTGGTTATAATAAAAGTCATGAAAAAGTAAAGAGAAAACATTTAGCAAATACTGTACGCCCTTTTCAGAGGCAGCACTTTTAAAAGAAATGTTATAGAGAAAGACAATGGCAACCAAACCCTGTATCTCTGCAGTAAATATACGAGTGGTTTTCAGCCACAGAGACTCACCGTGAGGTGCAGTCGGCCTTCTGTCTCATCCAGGATCTCCAACCGGAGCGTAGAGATATCCCGGGGCAGGTAGGAGGGAGTGGGCCTCGTAAGGGTGGCAGCCTGGCCCCTGGAAGTGGGAGTGAGGGGCCCCATCCTGTAGCCGCTGTATGACGGGGGGTAGAAGCACCAGGGGGGTCCTCCAGAGAGGCCTTGAGGTAGGGGGGCATAGCAGCACCCTCTCCCCTGACACTCTGTCTGGCTCAGAACTCGGTCGCGGGCGCAGTCAAAGCGGCTCTCCAGGGCCCCCCTCCTACACTCTGCCTCTCTGGGACCACTGGAGATGGCTGGATGGGGGCCTTCCCACAGCAATCTGTGGCTGGGGGCTGGATGGGTGCTACCCCTCTGGAGGTTCACTATCTCCCTCTCACCGGCCTGTTTTGTTGCTGGATCTTCCTCTAAACCAGGTCTTACTGATAGGTGTATTGGTGTCTCATCTGGTTGTTGTTTGCTAGTTAACTTTATCAGTGACAACTTTTGGTCAGACAGGTAGCTAAGGTGTAAACAAGTTATCAAGGCCAGGGTGAGCAGGGCTGAGAGAGACAGGGCAGACAGACAACTAGACAAACCCATGGCCTGTGTCGAGTTGGGACATCTGGGAGGTGTTAGGGAAAAACTGTCTCCAAATGCTGACGAGCCCGTGTGTCAGTGTAGAAGTCTGAAAAATGATATGAAACGGTCGCCTAGGATAATTGGCAACTATGGACTTACTACAACAAATTGTGGACCTACCACTTACTATCGATGTTATTTGTCAGCTGACAGACGTAACGTTACACAGTCTACACACATTAACAAGGAAGTGTGCAAGCTAGCTAGAACAAACTGTAGCTAGAATTGTATGCCTAGTGCATACATAGCTAAACGTTAGCAAGGGATATTAGAAAGCGGGTGAAAATTAGGAGATGAAAAGTATGCATTTCCCCAAGACTTACTCTAGGGCAGGCCACACAAAATGCATTGAATGTCGCTTGTCCTCGCACATGGAAAGTTGTTGTTGAACTGGACTGAGACATTTCGACGGCATGCCGCTAGGGACAAACTGGGCGCTGCCTATTGGGCTACCACACAGTGGAAGTAACCTATACTTATATTATTTGAGTGCATCTATCTAAAACGTCTTGTGTTGTTTAAAACTACCAATACAAACATTATCCATTATGCTCATGTGTTAATTGTAATGAATGTGAAGTGAACCCATTTCCAATTACTGGGACTTAGAGAATATTTAGGATATTGAGGCACCATGTGAACCACTAGTTTTGAGTGATTAGATTTCGCAAAGCTTCAAAATGAATTAGTAGCTACAGTACAGACATCATGTTATCACATTCGGAAAGTATTCAGACCCCTTGACTTTTCCACATTTTGTTATGTTACAGCCTTATTCTATAGTTGATTAAATCGTTTTTCCCCCTCATCAATATACACATAATACCCCATAGTGACAAAGCAAAAACAGGTTTGGTTTTTTTTTGCAAAATGTTTACAAATAAAAACTAAATATCACATTTACATAAGTATTCAGACCCTTTACTCAGTACTTTGTTTGAAGCCCCTTTGGCAGCGATTACAGCCTCAAGTCTTCTTGGGTATGATGCTGCAAGCTTGTATTTGGGGAGTTTCTCCCATTCTCTGCAGATCCTCAAAACAAAAGACAGAATATTTGGTCTGGTGGCTTGGTTGTCATCACTTCAAAGGTTGGTGTAAAGTACTTTTTGATCTTAGGCTGTGGGTGTGTCATAGACCATCCACGCCTCTCTCAACTTGGAGTAGCATTTCTGGAAAGTCAGCTCCTCAGCACAGGTGTGCATGGCCAGGTATGTGTTCAGCAGCAGGTGGGGGAAGCAGGAGGTGAAGTAGGACATAAAGCCTTTTGGGAACGTCTGATGGAGATCAGGAATTTCATCGTAATGGTTACTCTATGGGAAACAGCATACAGTTTATCAAATGTCACTTGCACACATTTAGTGAGGCTATCAATACTGAACAAAAATACAAACACAACATGTAAAGTGTTGGTCCCATGTTTCATGAGCTGAAATAAAAGACCCCTGAAATCATCCATACAAAAAAAAAAAAAGCTTATTTCTCTCAAATCTTGTGCAGAAATTTGTTTACATCCCTGTTAGTGAGCATTTCTCCTTGCCAAGATAATCCATCCACCTAACTGATGTGGTATATCAAGAAGCTGATGAAACAGCATGATCATTACACAGGTGCACTTTGTGCTGGGGACAATAAAAGGCCACACTAAAATGTGCAGTTTTGTCACACAACACAGTGCCACAGATGTCTCAAGTTTTGAGGAAGCGTGGTATTGACATGCTGACTGCTGGAATGTCCACCAGAGCTGTCGCCAGATAATTTAATGTTCATTTCTCTGCCATAAACTGTCTCAAAAGTCATTTTAGGGAATTTGACAGTATGTCCAACCGGCCTCCCAACTGCAGTCCACATGTAACCTCGCCAGCCCAGGACCTCCACATCCGGCTTTTTCACCTGTGGGATTGTCTGAGATCAGCCACCCAGACAGCTAATGAAACTAAGGAGTATTTCTGTCTGTAATAACATCCTCTTGTGGGGAAAAACTAATTCTCTCTCATTGGCTGAGCCTGGCTCCCCAGTGGTTGGGCCTTTCTCCCAAGTGGGTGGGCCTATTTACTCCCAGGCCCACCCGTGGCTGCGCCCCTGCCCAGTCATGTGAAATCCACAGATTAGGGCCAAATTCATTTATTTAAATTGACTGATTTGCTTATATGAATTGTAACTCAGTTAAATCATTGACATTTTTGCATGTTGTGTTTATATTTTTGTTCAGTATATTAAAAAGGAGGCTGAAGTCACAAATAAATATGTCTATATGTTATATATTTGATGAATTCTGATAACAATCTTAATTTTTTTCAATAATTAAATAAGTATTAATGTTACACAATTAACTACTAATACCAATATAGTATTTCATTCGAGTGGCAGCACCTTAGGGCAGCAGTATCTATGTACAACACTGGTCACTTTAATGCTTACATACTGTTTTACCGACTTCATATATATATATACTGTATTCTAGTCAAGGCTCATCCTATATAACTACTGCTGTACACACCTTTTCTATTCATATACTGTCCATACTGTCTGTACACACCATTATATACACAGTGTACAAAACATTATGAACACCTTCCTAATATTGAGTTGCAGTGTGTCTTGTTTGCAATGAAACTGTCCCTGTTTGTAAATAATTAAATCTGGGACCTCATTAGGAATCTGAGCATGGTACTTTCAAAAGTTAGGCCTACCATTCCATCCCAGGCCTACAGACGCAGGAATAATATGCTTTAACTGCTGGCTGATCTTCTTCCTTAACCCAATGAGAGAAGGTCACAAGTGCTTCCCTAAAAGCTGTCTGGGTTTAGAAATGTTCTATTGTTCAGAAAGCGAATAGGTTAATCAATTGACAGTGACAGAACTAGATTACATCCCAAGTAAAGTACATTTTGTGTCTCCTCGGCTATAGAAGGTTGTAGCTCTGCCTCAATGTCAAAGAAACAAAACAATGATACAGTGCCTGTGAAAGTATTCACGCACTTGGTGATTTTACTATTTTGTTGCAGTACAACCTGTCATTTAAATGTATTTTTATTTGGATTTCATGCAATGGACATAAATAAAATAGTCAAAAAATTGAAAAGTGGTGCGTGCATATGTGTTCACCCCCTTTGCTATGAAGCCCCTAAATAAGATCTGGTGCAACCAGTTACCTTCATAATTAGCTAAATAGAGTTCACGTGCACTCTAAGTGTCACATGATCTGTCACATGATCTCAGTATTTATACACACACCTGTTCTGAAAGTTCCTGGATTCTAAAACACCACTAAGCAAGTGACCAAGGAGCTCTCCAAACAGGTCAAGGACAAAGTTGTGGAGAAGTACAGATCAGGGTTGTGTTATATAAAAATATCAGAAACGTTGAACATCCCACGGAGCACCATTAAATACATTTTTTACAAATGGAAAGAATATGGCACCACAACAAACCTGCAAAGAGAAGGCCACCCACCAAAACTCACAGACCAGGCAAGGAGGCCATTAATCAAAGAGGCAGCAAAGAGACCAAAGATAACCCTGAAGGAGCTGCAAAGCTCCACAGAGGAGATTGGAGTATCTGTCCGTAGGACCACTTTAAGCCGTACACTCCACAGAGCTGGGCTTTACGGAAGAGTGGACAGAAAAAAGCAAATTGAAACGTTTACATCGTAACACTAGATGTTTTAACATTAAAGTTAAGAAACTGCTTGTCTAAACCTTGATTCAGTGTAATTTTGATTATGCCTGCTCTGCTTGGTATAGTGGGCTATCAAAAAATCTGTTATCAGTTACGTATATGCTGAATGTCCCCCCTAGGATCCATATGTGGGTACAGGAGTTCCGGGAGGTGGGCTTGTTGACTGTGTTGACTGTCAACAAGCCTGTGACTGTGTCTATAACCAACACAGTCACAATACCAGAGCTAGTGTCATGTCTTGTAAAATCTTCGAGGAGCAAGTTTTTCCATACAGGCATTTGTCTATGGAAGCCAAGCCTTCTCTTGGAGATCAAGAAAATAAAAAGTAAAAATAGCTTTAAAAAGCAGGCAAAGGTTTCCATTTGGACAAGGTTGTCTAAGAAAGGGAAACCACACCACTGCCCCTTGTGCCCCCTACAGCTGGTCAGGTGTTTTTATTTGAAGGATCAGTATGATGCGCAATTAATATATTATTAAAGTGACTATGCATAGATGACAACAGAGAGTAGCACTGGTGTAAAGAGGGGGGGGGGGGTGCAAATATTCTGGGTAGCCACTTGACTAGATGTTCAGGAGTCTTATGGCTTGGGCCTAGACTTGGCGCTCCGGTACCGCTTGCCGTGCGGTAGCAGAGAGAACAATCTATGACTAGGGTGGCTGGAGTCTTTGACAATTTTTAGGGCCTTCCTCTGACACCGCCTGGTATAGAGGTCAAATTTAATGATGGTGTTGGAGTCGTGCCTGGCCGTGTAGTCATGAGTGAACAGGGAGTACAGGAGGGGACTGAGCACGCACCCCTGAGAGGGCCCCTGTTCACTCATCAGTGTGTTGTTACCTACCCTTACCACCTTTTATTTTTATTTATTTGACCTTTATTTAACTAGGCAAGTCAGTTAAGAACAAATTCTTATTTTCAATGACGGCCTAGGAACAGTGGGTTCTGCCTGTTCAGGGGCAGAACGACAGAACGGCACCTTGTCAGCTCGGGGATTTGAACTTGCAACCTTTCGGTTACTAGTCCAACACTCGGCTACCCTGCCGCCCCACCTAGGGGCGGCCCGTCAGGAAGTCCAGCATCCAGTTGCAGAGGGAGATGTTTACTCCCAGGGTCCTTAGCTTATTGATAAGCTTTGAGGGCACTTTGGTGTTGAACACTGAGCTGTAGTCAATGAATAGCATTCTCAAGTGAAATCGTCTGGGTCCACATTGTGCATTTTGTTATATATGTCTGTTGCCAAAAATAAATTAAATTCAATTCAATGAGCTGCCCTTTTACGATTGATTGTGTCGCTGCTTCAGGTTTCAGCACCACAATGTAAGTTACTAGAATCTGTCTTATTGTGATGTCAATAAGTCTGATAAATAGACCTACATCATGGGCAACAAACATACTGTTTTGAACAAAAATAAATTATAGTATTAGCAAGCTATCAAAGTTGACCTGGAGTCCTCCTTCTCATATTCACTTTCTCCTTCTCAAACTGAACAGAACATAGGCTAGGCCTAATCAACAAATATTCGGAAAAAGCTTTTGACAGGTTTTTGATCAGTAAGAGCAGAGCAGGCCAGGGCTCAGGGTTGGAATGTCCATTGCAGTGTGTAATACAGCCTAGTTGTATTTACACCATCTCAGCAGCTATCATAGAAATATAACTTTGCTCTGTGCTTCTCCAAGCATGCACTTTGTAGCCGATGGTCTCAATAAAATGTCCACAGCCTTCACTAAATAGCCTATAGGCACACTTGATATTGCACGCCCTGTGGAGAATCAGAGATTTTTTATTTTATTTATTTTATTTTACCTTTATTTAACCAGGTAGGCAAGTTGAGAACAAGTTCTCATTTACAATTGCGACCTGGCCAAGATAAAGCAAAGCAGTTCGACAGATACAACAACACAGAGTTACACATGGAGTAAAACAAACATACAGTCAATAATAAAGTATAAACAAGTCTATATACAATGTGAGCAAATGAGGTGAGAAGGGAGGTAAAGGCAAAAAAAAGGCCTTGGTGGCAAGGTAAATACAATATAGCAAGTAAAACACTGGAATGGTAGTTTTGCAATGGAAGAATGTGCAAAGTAGAAATAAAAATAATGGGGTGCAAAGGAGCAAAATAAATAAATAAATTAAATACAGTTGGGAAAGAGGTAGTTGATAGGGCTAAATTATATGTGGGCTATGTACAGGTGCAGTAATCTGTGAGCTGCTCTGACAGTTGGTGCTTAAAGCTAGTGAGGGAGATAAGTGTTTCCAGTTTCAGAGATTTTTGTAGTTCGTTCCAGTCATTGGCAGCAGAGAACTGGAAAGAGAGGTGGCCAAAGAAAGAATTGGTTTTGGGGGTGACTAGAGAGATATACCTGCTGGAGCGTGTGCTACAGGTGGGAGATGCTATGGTGACCAGCGAGCTGAGATAAGGGGGGACTTTACCTAGCAGGGTCTTGTAGATGACATGGAGCCAGTGGGTTTGGCGACGAGTATGAAGCGAGGGCCAGCCAACGAGAGCGTACAGGTCGCAATGGTGGGTAGTGTATGGGGCTTTGGTGACAAAACGGATTGCACTGTGATAGACTGCATCCAGTTTGTTGAGTAGGGTATTGGAGGCTATTTTGTAAATTACGTCGCCAAAGTCGAGGATTGGTAGGATGGTCAGTTTTACAAGGGTATGTTTGGCAGCATGAGTGAAGGATGCTTTGTTGCGAAATAGGAAGCCAATTCTAGATTTAACTTTGGATTGGAGATGTTTGATATGGGTCTGGAAGGAGAGTTTACAGTCTAACCAGACACCTAAGTATTTGTAGTTGTCCACGTATTCTAAGTCAGAGCCGTCCAGAGTAGTGATGTTGGACAGGTGGGTAGGTGCAGGTAGTGATCGGTTGAAGAGCATGCATTTAGTTTTACTTGTATTTAAGAGCAGTTGGAGGCCACGGAAGGAGAGTTGTATGGCATTGAAGCTTGCCTGGAGGGTTGTTAACACAGTGTCCAAAGAAGGGCCGGAAGTATACAGAATGGTGTCGTCTGCGTAGAGGTGGATCAGAGACTCACCAGCAGCAAGAGCGACCTCATTGATGTATACAGAGAAGAGAGTCGGTCCAAGAATTGAACCCTGTGGCACCCCCATAGAGACTGCCAGAGGTCCGGACAACAGACCCTCAGATTTGACACACTGAACTCTATCAGAGAAGTAGTTGGTGAACCAGGCGAGGCAATCATTTGAGAAACCAAGGCTGTTGAGTCTGCCGATGAGGATGTGGTGATTGACAGAGTCGAAAGCCTTGGCCAGATCAATGAATACGGCTGCACAGTAATGTTTCTTATCGATGGCGGTTAAGATATCGTTTAGGACCTTGAGCGTGGCTGAGGTGCACCCATGACCAGCTCTGAAACCAGATTGCATAGCAGAGAAGGTATGGTGAGATTCAAAATGGTCGGTAATCTGTTTGTTGACTTGGCTTTCGAAGACCTTAGAAAGGCATGGTAGGATAGATATAGGTCTGTAGCAGTTTGGGTCAAGAGTGTCCCCCCCTTTGAAGAGGGGGATGACCGCAGCTGCTTTCCAATCTTTGGGAATCTCAGACGACACGAAAGAGAGGTTGAACAGGCTAGTAATAGGGGTGGCAACAATTTCGGCAGATAATTTTAGAAAGAAAGGGTCCAGATTGTCTAGCCCGGCTGATTTGTAGGGGTCCAGATTTTGCAGCTCTTTCAGAACATCAGCTGAATGGATTTGGGAGAAGGAGAAATGGGGAAGGCTTGGGCGAGTTGCTGTTGGGGATGGGGGCGACATCGGGCACACAGCGATATAAATAGCCTGATAAAAAATTAATTCTAAAAAAATGAGAAATATTGACATTTCATCAATTACAAATGACAAGACTCTCCCCTGAACTAGAGTTATAAAATAATAAACCCTTCCCTGAGGGTTAAAAATTGAAAAAGCATGACCCTCCTCCAGTTTCCTCCAGGTAACCATTATGTAAATGTATATCCTTAAGCATTTCACTGCACCTGCAATAACATCTGCAAAATGTGTACGAGACCAGTAACATTTTATAATATACAATTACTAGAATAATATAACACATACAGTATATCAATAGATATGATGTAATTCATTACCAATGGACAGAACACTTACCTTGTTTCTTATGGCCCATAAAAGACTTACAACAGACTCCTCTTTATATGCTCCTTTGCGTTTTTCTAGATCTGCAGAGGGAGGAGCGACAGCCAGTAAGCAAACAATGATAACTACATCTACAGTATAGCAAGAATTGATCCAGAAGTATGTCGTCACGAGAGGCCATCATTTTGTGATTCCACCAAGAAAGGAGATGTTGCTGTAGCCTGGTCCAGATCTGTTTTAGCCAACACCTCTGACAATCATTGTCGTGCCAGTCATGGTGCTCTTGAGTTGGACCAGGCTAAAGTGGCTGTGATGTACAGTACTTCAATTATATTAAGGACTTACAGTCTGTTGGTGTTCAAATACTGGTCCTCAGACACCACCTTTCAGGAAGATCCTCAGTGATGTGTTCCATCCAGTTCCTCTTGACCACTGTTTCTGCCTCTGACTCCAGCTGATTGATGATGGCATCATACAACTCCTTCAGACTATGCAACAATCCAGTCACTCACATCCTACAGGGGAAAACATGGCTTAATTCCTCAAAGATCTCCTTTATTACCTTATTGCTGTATATAGCTAAGGGAGCCCACAATTTCAGATGGCCAGAAAATAACAAAATAAAAGATTTAGCAAGCATGATATGCATAATGCTCTAATTAATGACTCAAGGCCAAACAGACTCCAGAAAGAGATTCCAGTCATCGAGAAAGAGGGCTACAGGATTGCCTCTTGTAGTTCTATTTACTGTATCCCCATTGTAGTTATTTTTGGTAAGATTTATTCAGGGAATAAAATGACTTGATTTTCTATTGTAACTAAAGGTGACCAATTATACTTGATCGTGACCTGGAAGAACATCAGTTGTTTCTCCAGGCTCCAGAATGGGTGTTTGAGCACGCTCTCAGTAGAAGGCCTCCACTTGGGCTCTTATAATCAGCATCTATTCTATCAGGTGTTTGGCCAAGTTCTCTGGGATAGTGTGAGAAACACGCTGTGGTAGGATTTTAACAGTGAGGCAACAACAATACAGAACTGATTTTTCCTGCTCAGAGTGAGGCTTTTATTTGCAAAGTGAGGATAAAGAGCCGGCAAACTGTACAATTATTTACACAATCAAATAAATAGACCTTACCCTGTCTGTCTCTAAAACCATGAGAATACAGGGTTCTTATACCCCTACCCATAATGCATTTAACCAATAAAAACAAGGCATTTCACACACTCAATCAACATTCAAAAGACATGAATTACAATAGAAATGTCTTCAGATCATAAACATACTTGAACATACAGTATACATGCACACATATCAATAAAGGGGCTTCCCCTGCTTTAAGCATCAATACAACCTGGGATATAAACATGTACATCCCTCGGGATAGGCTACTACCACATTACCCGTCCCATTCAATAACTATGCAGTCGAACGCACCACTGCTTGCCCATCAATTCTCAGACCAGGAAATGAACAGAACCCTCTTCAATAAACAAATAATACAAGATAATCATACTCATTTCGGACTACCTTCACATTTTAAAGCTGCAATATGTCACTTTTTAGGCGACCTGACCAAATTCACATAGAAATGTGAGTTATCTGTCATTCCCATTGACAGCAAGTCTAACAAGCTGTAGATGTTCTATGTGCACTATTTATATGCTTCCCGTTCTTTAGTTTCATTTTTACTCCTTTTACTTTCAGTTTTGTACACTAGCTTCAAACACCTTGTAACGGCGTTCTTCGTTTGTTGAGAGAGAGGACCGAAATGCAGCGTGGTGATTACTCATGTTCTTTAATCAATAATTGACGATACATGAAATAACTAAACGAATACGAAAACAACAAACGGAACGTGAAACCTAATACAGCCTATCTGGTGAACACTACACAAAGACAGGAACAATCACCCACAAACACACAGTGAAACCCAGGCTACCTAAATATGGTTCCCAATCAGAGACAATGACGAACACCTGCCTCTGATTGAGAACCATATCAGGCCGAACATAGAACTAGACCAAAACATAGAAAAACAAACATAGACTACCCACCCAACTCACGCCCTGACCATACTAAATAAATACAAAAACAACGGAAATAGAGGTCAGAACGTGACAGTACCCCCCCCCAAAGGTGCGGACTCCGGCCGCAAAACCTTGACCTATAGGGGAGGGTCTGGGTGGGCGTCTGTCCACGGTGGCGGCTCTGGCGCGGGACGCGGACCCCACTTCGCCATTGTCCTAGTCCGCCTTATTGTCCGCCTCCGTGGCTTACTCACCCTGCCCACCCCTCTCAATGACCCCACTGGACAGAGGGGCTGCTTGGGACAGAGGGGCAGCTGCTCGGGATAGAGGGGCAGCTGCTCGGGACAGAGGGGCAGCTGCCCGGGACAGAGGGGCAGCTGCTCGGGACAGAGGGGCAGCTGCTCGGGACAGAGGGGCAGCTGCTCGGGACAGAGGGGCAGCTGCTCGGGGCAGAGGGGCTCCGGCAGAGGCGCCGGACAGGCGGGAGGCTCCGGCAGCGGCGCCGGACAGGCGGGAGGCTCCGGCAGCGGCGCCGGACAGGCGGGAGGCTCCGGCAGCGGCGCCGGACAGGCGGGAGGCTCCGGCAGAGGCGCCGGACAGGCGGGAGGCTCCGGCAGAGGCGCCGGACAGGCGGGAGGCTCCGGCAGAGGCGCCGGACAGGCGGGAGGCTCCGGCAGCGGCGCCGGACAGGCGGGAGGCTCCGGCAGCGGCGCCGGACAGGCGGGAGGCTCCGGCAGCGGCGCCGGACAGGCGGGAGGCTCCGGCAGCGGCGCCGGACAGGCGGGAGGCTCCGGCAGCGGCGCCGGACAGGCGGGAGGCTCCGGCAGAGGCGCCGGACAGGCGGGAGGCTCCGGCAGCGGCGCCGGACAGGCGGGAGGCTCCGGCAGAGGCGCCGGACAGGCGGGAGGCTCCGGCAGAGGCGCCGGACAGGCGGGAGGCTCCGGCAGAGGCGCCGGACAGGCGGGAGGCTCCGGCAGAGGCGCCGGACAAGAGGAAGGCTCTGGACGGATGGGCCGGAGAGACAGCCTGGTACGGGGAGCTGCCACCGGAGGGCTGGGGTGTGGAGGTGGTGACGGATAGACCGGGCCGTGCAGGCGCACTGGAGCTCTTGAGCACCGAGCCTGCCCAACCTTACCCGGTTGAATGGTCCCGGTCGCCCTGCCAGTGCGGCGAGGTGGAATAGCCCGCACTGGGCTATGCAGGCGAACCGGGGACACCGTGCGCAAGGCTGGTGCCATGTAAGCCGGCCCAAGGAGACGCACTGGAGACCAGATGCGTAGAGCCGGCTTCATGGCACTTGGCTCGATGCCCACTCTAGCCCGGCCGATACGCGGAGCTGGAATGTACCGCACCGGGCTGTGCACCCGCACTGGGGACACCGTGCGCTCCACAGCATAACACGGTGCCTGCCCGTTCTCTCTAGCCCCCCGGTAACCACAGGGAGTTTGCGCAGGTCTCCTACCTGGCGTAGCCATACTCCCTGTTAGCCCCCCCCCAAGAAATTTTTGGGGCTGACTCCCGGGCTTCCATCCACGACGCCGCGCTGCCTCCTCATACCAGCGCCTCTCCGCTTTCGCCGCCTCCCGTTCTTCCTTGGGGCGGCGATATTCTCCTGGCTGAGCCCAAGGTCCTTTACCGTCTAATTCGTCCTCCCAACTAGTATACTCCATGCCATTGCTGTCCATAACGTCCTCCCTTCGCTGCTGCCTGTTAACACGCTGCTCGGTCCGGGTGTGGTGGGTGATTCTGTAACGGCGTTCTTCGTTTGTTGAGAGAGAGGACCGAAATGCAGCGTGGTGATTACTCATGTTCTTTAATCAATAATTGACGATACATGAAATAACTAAACGAATACGAAAACAACAAACGGAACGTGAAACCTAATACAGCCTATCTGGTGAACACTACACAAAGACAGGAACAATCACCCACAAACACACAGTGAAACCCAGGCTACCTAAATATGGTTCCCAATCAGAGACAATGACGAACACCTGCCTCTGATTGAGAACCATATCAGGCCGAACATAGAACTAGACCAAAACATAGAAAAACAAACATAGACTACCCACCCAACTCACGCCCTGACCATACTAAATAAATACAAAAACAACGGAAATAGAGGTCAGAACGTGACACACCTGGAAATACAATATTCTTACTATTGAAGAGATATTTCACCACAGTTTAGATGGTGCAATGATTCTCTACACTATACAGTATATTACTTGTTTTGTCACAAACTGAAATTAGGCAAACTATTGCAATTTAAGAAACCAGGAATGGCAGAGTGATTTCTACATATTGCACCTTTAACGAACTCATCAACATTCTTTTTGAAGGACTATCATCAATCCAGATGCCTAGATATGTATTAGTTATCAATGAGGGCACCATCCAATGTACGTATACATAAATCATCAGATACATTTTTTAGGTGATTTGGAATATAATGTATACTTGGTTTTACCTTGCATTAATTAAGTAACAATTTCAGTTAATAAAGGCTTTCGTCAAGACAATAAAGGCAGATTAAAGCTCTGACAGAACCTGGTCAGCCATCGGTGAAATAGCATACACAACAGTGTCATCTGCATACAAGTGAAAGTGATTGCTTCTTCTTCAGACAAACCACTATTGTTCATGTAAAAAGAACCGTGACATTACAGTGTACTGGCATAGATTGGAGGTTTGCTGGTGTGGGATGGAGTACTTCTCAGCGGAGCGCCTGACTTCACACTATGGTCACATTTTTTTAGTTGTTGGCTTGGTTGTCGTCACGTCAGGCTCTGGGTGTGTTCTCTTCTGCCGTCTAAGTTTCGTGTTGGACTTGAGGTAGTAATGTTGTAAAGTCAGCTCCTCAGCAAAGGAACGCACGGCGAGGAAGGTGTGCAGCAGCAGGTGGGGGAAGCGGGAGGTGAAGTAGGAGACAAAGTCATCAGGGATGGAGCCCAGAGTCTCCTGGACCTCCTTAGGAGAATCGTGGTAATGGTGTTTCTATGAGAAACAACATGTTGCTTATAAAATGTCATTTACACACATTTAGTTTCTTGTGTCAGATAACAGGTTTAACAGGTTTATGGGGGTAGTAGGTGGCATGTTTTTGACTAATTAAATAATGTTTTGCTATTAATAATATAATGTTATGTTATTATTATGCTTCATTTGTGTATTTAAATTTTTTTAATTTGACCCCTTTTTCTCCCCAATTTCGTGGTGTCCAATTGTTTTAGTAGCTACTATCTTGTCTCATCGCTACAACTCCCGTACAGGCTCGGGAGAGACGAAGGTTGAAAGTCATGCGTCCTCCGATACACAACCCACTGCTTCTTAACACAGGGCACAGCCAGCCGCACCAATGTGTCTTAGGAAACACTGTGCACCTGGCAACCTTGGTTAGCGCGCACTGCACCCGGCCCGCCACAGGAGTCGCTGGTACACGATGAGACAAGGACATCCTTACCGACCAAGCCCTCCCTAACCCGGACGACGCTAGGCCAATTGTGCGTCGCCCCATGGACCTCCCGGTCGCGGCCGGTTACGACAGAGCCTGGGCGCGAACGCAGAGTCTCTGATGGCACATCTGGCGCTGCAGATGGGGGCGACGCCCTTAACCACTGCGCCACCCAGGAGGTCAATCATTTGTGTATGGTAATTGTATTTGGACAGAACACACCTTGTTTCTTATGGCACGTAGAAGACTTTTAACAGAGCCCTCTTCATATGCTCCTTTACGTAATTCTAGATCTGCAGAAGGAGGAAACACAGCCAGTAAACAAACAACAATTCTATTAAGATACAGAATTATGATATCAAGAAAGTTTGTCATTAGTGTAATATAACACAACAACAAAACAGAGATGTTGCTGGTGTCTGGTCCAGCAATAAACTCATCCTGCAAATGTAGTCATGTCATTCATGACACCTATGATCTGGATGTTAGTGTTACTAGAAATATACTGTAATAGAAAATGGCTTTACAGGCTGCAAAGTGTTGCTGTTCAAACGCTGATCTCAGACCAGTCACTAACCTTTCCGCAGAACTGCTGTGATGTGTTCCATCCAGTTATTCCTCACCACTTCCTGTCCCCCTGACTCTAGCTGCTGTATGATTGGACCATCCAATGTCTCATTTACAATTCTGTCACTCACGTCCTACAGGGGAAGACAGTACTTTAATTAATCCAACATCTCGTTTACCACCCTCTTGCTGTATGCTCAATGGACTCCACTATTGCTATATATTCTATTGATAGAATACCCAATGTTTCTGTTGTTGCAGTTACATTTTTCCCTACTAGAATTAAAGTATATTGTAATCTAGTTAACTGACATTAGCTATGCATTGATTATACTTAATAGTGACCTGGAAGAACATCAGTTGTTTCTCCAGGCTCCAGAAGAAGGGGTGTTTGAGCACGCTCTCAGCAGAAGGCCTCCTCTGGGGCTCCATGTTCAGCATCTGTTCTATCAGGTCTGTGGCCACGATGTCCTCTGGGAAAGATAAGACCAAACACACACACAGACACAGTAACCATGGGCAGGTTCAAGGCCAAGGCACTTTGTTCATTCAAAAACATGGTGATGAAAGTACCCACACTGGACACACCACATCATATGAAAGTACCCACACTGGGCACACCACGTCATATGAAAGTACCCACACTGGGCACACCACGTCATATGAAAGTACCCACACTGGACACACCACATCATATGAAAGTACCCACACTGGACACACCACGTCATATGAAAGAACCCACACTGGGCACACCACGTCATATGAAAGTACCCACACTGGACACACCACGTCATATGAAAGTACCCACACTGGGCACACCACGTCATATGAAAGTACCCACACTGGACACACCACGTCATATGAAAGTACCCACACTGGGCACACCACGTCATATGAAAGTACCCACACTGGACACACCACGTCATATGAAAGTACCCACACTGGGCACACCACGTCATATGAAAGTACCCACACTGGGCACACCACGTCATATGAAAGTACCCACACTGGGCACACCACGTCATATGAAAGTACCCACACTGGACACACCACGTCATATGAAAGTACCCACACTGGACACACCACGTCATATGAAAGTACCCACACTGGGCACACCACGTCATATGAAAGTACCCACACTGGACACACCACGTCATATGAAAGTACCCACACTGGGCACACCACGTCATATGAAAGTACCCACACTGGGCACACCACGTCATATGAAAGTACCCACACTGGGCACACCACGTCATATGAAAGTACCCACACTGGACACACCACGTCATATGAAAGTACCCACACTGGGCACACCACGTCATATGAAAGTACCCACACTGGACACACCACGTCATATGAAAGTACTCACACTGGGCACACCACGTCATATGAAAGTACCCACACTGGGCACACCACGTCATATGAAAGTACCCACACTGGACACACCACGTCATATGAAAGTACCCACACTGGACACACCACGTCATATGAAAGTACCCACACTGGACACATCACGTCATAAGAAAGTACCCACACTGGACACACCACATCATATGAAAGTACCCACACTGGGCACACCACGTCATATGAAAGTACCCACACTGGACACACCACGTCATATGAAAGTACCCACACTGGACACACCACGTCATATGAAAGTACCCACACTGGGCACACCACGTCATATGAAAGTACCCACACTGGACACACCACGTCATATGAAAGTACCCACACTGGACACACCACGTCATATGAAAGTACCCACACTGGACACACCACGTCATATGAAAGTACCCACACTGGGCACACCACGTCATATGAAAGTACCCACACTGGACACACCACGTCATATGAAAGTACCCACACTGGACACACCACGTCATATGAAAGTACCCACACTGGACACACCACGTCATATGAAAGTACCCACACTGGACACACCACGTCATATGAAAGTACCCACATTGGACACACCACATCATACGAAAGTACCCACACTGGACACACCACGTCATATGAAAGTGGACAACTGGGTAATATTTGGTGGAGATTTTGATCAATGAGAATATAACCTACAGTATATTTACCCACTAAAAAGACAGCCAACAGTTGTTGAAAGTTTGTTGTTATCACTATGCTTTAGACCATCTACTGTCAAAGCGCAACCAAATTACAATGGGAAAATAATGTCAATTGTTGGTTTGTTGTTACCTAAATGTGTTATCACTGCACTTTCAAACATTTAAAACAAAGTTAAAATGGGAGTGTCAGATATTGTGTTTATTTATACAACTACTTAATGTGTTATTACTGTGCTTTATCTAATAGCACAATCAAATGAACTGGATTCAGTTGATTACATTAAAAGTAAATGGTGCAAGTGATTAATGCCATTTCGAAATTCTGCGCAGATTACATAGGAAGATATTTATTACAGTTACATCAAAATGTGGCCACAGATGTGTTACTAATTTTAAGGTTGAATAAATACTGTTACAATAGTGTATAAGATAACTTTAGGCTAAGGCTATATTACAAAAGTAATTTTGAATTGTGTTTGGTTTACAACGCAACCAAATATCAACATTTGAAGAGTTTCATTCTAAAACACTATTTATCCATTTTCAGAAAGTTTGGTAAATCAGCTTTAATTGTTTAAAGAAATTCTGAAAGAGATTGGTGTGTTTTTTTTCTCACAATCTAACCATGGCATGGGGTTGTTCAATGACAGACGTGTTTGTTTAAAATCTATAACTTGATGGTTTCACAGTTCTATATATCTCTCACTCAAAGATAAATCATTTGTACTGCTAGGTTTTACACATGCAAATGTAACAAATTACTAATTGTTTACTAAAGAAATGTACAAATGATACTTTGTGACATCAATATTAAAACTTTTTTGTATTATTCAATACAGTAATATCTGTATGTCAACCATTTACATGAACATTTTAGACATTTAGAAGATGCTCTTATCCAGAGTGACTTACTTAGTGCATTCATCTTAAAATAACTAGGTGAAACAACCACAAATCACAGTCAAATATCCATTTCAGCTAAATAATGGACATATATAGTTTAGCAAAAAAACAACATTTTCATACACATCATACAAATCTATGAATAAAAACAGTAACATTTGACACACACATGAAGGTACCCATAAGCAATCATTTGTGAAGAAAAAACACAAATGTGAAAAATTGGTAGTTGTAGCGTTTTGGAAATAAGCTCTTCATTTGAAGGAGATTATCTTCTGTTTAGATAGTTCTATCTGTGCCACTGACTTAGTCTGGCTTAGACTGGCTTTAATTCCAGTTTGTCTACAAATTAATCATTTAGATGTTGGATGAGCGTCTCCAAAAACCTAAGTTACAGAAATAGGACCAAATCAAATCAGATCAACCTTTAAATGCACTTTAAAGGTGCACTATGCAGAAATCGCTCTGTCATTTCCTGGTTGTTAAAACTCAAATAGTCTGCCTACTTTCAATTTATGTTACAAAATAAGCTAGTATAGTGTAGAGCAGGGGTATTCAACTCTTTCCCTACGAAGTCCGGAGCCCGCTGGTTCTCTGTTCTACCTGATAATTAATGGCACCCACCTGGTGTCTTAGGTCTAATCAGAACTTGATTATGTGTCATTATATGTATTGTCTATTTTTAGTTGAATCCTGGGCTAAATATAAACAATAGCTGTTGATGACTTGGTGTATAGGCCTAAATAGCATCATGGATGATATATGATTGATAAAGTATGTTTACCTTTAATTTGCTCTGTTAAACCTACACTTTGGAATTACTTCGATAGCAACAGTGAATCTATTTAGGTTTTAAGTGGAGATCTCTCAGCAATCCTTCTCATGATAGCACATTGGTAACTGACTATAAAGCAGGACTGGGCTTGGTCAAAGCCCTGGATCAAAGGGATGGCTGTAGATAGATCTATTCCCCAGTAGGAGGTGCTGCCCAGCCTATAGTTATTTACTGATAGTGTATATAAAGTTGAAGATCTGACTAGGGTTGCAAAGCTATCAGTCCTTTTCCAAAGTTACTGGAATTTTCAGTACTTTTGGTAATTAACAAAAAATCTATGTCAATCTATGTAACTTCGGTAATTTATACTTTAACAACTTTTTTGAAAAATATATTCATATATTGTATTAATTTGATATTTCTGTGTCCATATTGTCATTGAGTTTCTAGTAGATAGACCATTATTTTTCAAGAGAAAATAGCAAAATTAATGAAAAAAGTATCTTATCAACAATGGCATTATTTTCAATTACCTCTGAAACTCATCCAACTATTCATTATTTTCAATTACCTCTGAAACTCATCCAACTATTCATTATTTTCAATTACCTCTGAAACTCATCCAACTATTCATTATTTTCAATTACCTCTGAAACTCATCCAACTATTCATTATTTTCAATTACCTCTGAAACTCATCCAACTATTCATTATTTTCAATTACCTCTGAAACTCATCCAACTATTCATTATTTTCTCAACTGCCACCAGTTTGATTCCAAAACACTGACAATAAATACATATTCACATACTGTAGCAAAATAAATAAGTGTGTAAAAAATATATAAAGATAAATTAAAGATTCTGGTAGATTCTGGTAGTTTACTAGTAAACTTTGAAAGTTTCCAGTAATATAACCTCCCTTTGCAACCCTGGATCTAACATTGTTTCAATGGAACAAATTCAACATATTTTATATAAGGTTTGTCTCTGTTGAACATTGGTTACCATGATGCATAATCCTGTGGTTGAAATTTCACCCTCAAAACAACAGTTTACGTTTTTGACTTTTTGCAAATTCAATGTATTTTACACATAGATTCTACATCCCAATACGTTGGCAAATTACATTCAAACAATGTTGATTTAACCAGTTTGTGCCCAGTGGGTATTTCATCTGAACCAATGTGATGATTATAATGAAGAAAGACACAGAATTTTAGTTGAGACAAAGATGATGACAAAAGCAATCAATGGCAGTGCTTATTATAACATTTTATCAGGCCTCTGTCAAAGAC
Source organism: Oncorhynchus mykiss (assembly GCF_013265735.2). Classification (NCBI taxonomy): domain Eukaryota; kingdom Metazoa; phylum Chordata; class Actinopteri; order Salmoniformes; family Salmonidae; genus Oncorhynchus; species Oncorhynchus mykiss. Next base: position 96,106,490 of record NC_048576.1, on the reverse strand, counting down.
AACATTACAGATCACTATTCCATAGGGTCAAATTCTGGCTTGGTGTCTACAGATGTAGGATCTTAATTTGAATACTCTTTTGTTGTTGAGAATTTTCCTGCTTGGCAGGAAATGCAAACTTGGAGTGTATTTGTGGTTTAAAAAGTATTCTAAAATGTGTAAATTCCTCTTTGAAATTTCTGAATTGATTTGCCCTAACAAAAAATGTATTAATCCCTAAAAAAATGTTAATTAAGTATAAACTAAATAATAATTCATATTTCCTGTTGCTGCAAGATTATTTTCCTGCTGAAATTATGCTCAGATTATGATCCCACATTTACATGGGCCATTTACAGGAATGAGAACAATACTAGATTTGGTTAATCATAAGTGAGAAGGCACAATGTTTCAGATCATATATTTATCAACAATATGCCATTTAAAAACCCACAACCATCATTAGCACATAGCCTACATTTTCTTTATAGTTAATTTTCAAAGTTAGGCTACATGATGCCACTGCAAAGACATTACTATTTTCCTTTACTTTAAATTAATTAGTACTCTAATGATCATTTCAGAAACAACCTGTCACATCTGCTCCTGCCACACCCCCTAGTGGACATCCGGTGTCTCCTTGACCTACAGCCACTGCTCCAGTACACTCTCTCTCTCTCTCTCTCTCTCTCCCCTCCCTCTCTGTTTGTGTGTGATTGTGTGGTTGGAGACACGTGTGCTGGAGCCAGAGCGGCTCCTTACCAGCTGCAACCCGTTCCATAATCAAGAACTCTACAAATACTCAGTCCTGCCACTTGCACTCTGCCAGATTCTAATCTCTGTTCAGTCAGTCATGCTTCTAGCTATTTGTTATTATTTAAGATCCTGTTGTGCCTGTTTCCTTGCCTGACGCTGTTTCTCCTCTCACTGCAGTTTTGCTGCTCTGACTCTGGTTCCTGTCTCCTGTTCCATATCTCACCACCGTGCTACTCTGTCTGCATTCAACTCACCCTCACTCCCTTGGATTCCCCTCCGGATCTGTTTACCCTGTCCCAACCCAGCTCACTCCAACCTCAGCCTCCACATCTGGTTTCCTACAACTCCTCTGAGCTTCCCTGGATCTGCACTTCATCTCTCCCTGTGTTACAATAAATATCTTGGTTCATTCATCCCTGTTTCCTGGTCTGAGTCTGCTCTTGGGTTCCCCTGTGCTAACACAACCTTTCAGTTGTACCTTACCATGTTTGTCTTTCTGTAATCCGTTAAGGTTGTATTTGCCATCCATGATATTAGCAGTCTGTCGATAGGGTTCTCCAAAGGGATGTTTGCCTCCTGTCAACACATAGTAAAACACACAGCCGGCAGAGAAGATGTCCACAGCACTGGTCTGTAGAGGAAGAGGAGTGTCTTTAATAATAGTTGCTTCAGAACAGTACCACAATCACTACTAGTTCTAATCTACAGGCAACCTTAAAGAATAGTTCACAAATTTGTCAGACTATAGTTAGGTTTCCATCCAATTGGCGACAGATTTGTGTTTTCCTGCCTGTAGTGTGTTCCCACCAACCGGACTTGTTAAGGATAACGATCAGTGCGTCATGACGTAGTTCACACATTTCCTTTTTTGTCATGTACGGAATCAAACTCAAAAATGTTTCCATTGCATTTTCAATTCTACTCATAGTTTTGTCACAAAAACTGTTGAATTCAATAGAAATGTGTCTACTCTGGTCTTGGCACGTGCTCTCTAGCTAGCAGATACAGTCAGGGTAGTCTAGTCGACATGATGAGACTGATGGATAAGAGCCAGAATATTTTTGTCAAATGGAAGTCAAACATCGATCATCATGTCACCAGAATAAGACCCTCGATATTTATTGGAAAGGAGCATCAAGCTCATCACCTTTCACTTTTTGGGAGCAGCAGTGGTTAGAGCGTTGGGCAAGTAACCGAAAGGTTGCTAGATTGAATTCCCGAGCTGACAAGGTAAAAATCGGTCGGCAGTTAACCCACTGTTAACCCACTGTTAACCCACTGTTAACCCACTGTTCCTAGGCCGTCATTGTAAATAACAATAACAATGTGTCTTTACTGACTTGCCTAGTTAAATAAAGGTACAAAATATTTTCAAAATCACCCTCCTGTCAAGTTCATAATTTATTTAACCTGTAGCCTAATAAATGGCTTGGTTTCCGAAGTCGTAGTGGGAGGACCACACAACATATCATCGCGTGACTCCAAGTTTACTTCAGTATGATGGTTATTATATCAATATTTGAGCATGAATAGTTAAAAAAAAAAAAAATTTAAATGAAGCCGTTTTCACTGCCATTTCCCGCATAAATAATTTTACAGACACAAAAAGATCCCACCATGTCGAACGAACAAATTATCTATTGCGTTCATAAAATTGTACAGAAACTTCCTGGTTCCATCATTTTTAATGGTACACTTTACTGGCATAAACATTTTGGATTAAAGGGGTTATTGTCTAATGTCAAGCATGGTCCACATCCCACACCATGGTTGTGTAGATGGTGCCTATCTTTCTTATGTACGTATGTGTAATATACTGTAGCTTGATCTCCACAACAGATGATCAACTTTTTAGGGTGAACTGTTCCTTTGAGCAATGGGACAATCCGGTTTAACTCCTGTAAGGAAATCCCAATTAGCCTATTTCATCACATTTCTTTCAGGATTATCTCTGAATCTGTAATGACTTGAACAGTTCTCTGGTCTAGTGTAAAGATCAGGAGTTACTCACAGGGTTTACTTTCCTGCTGTCATCCAGGACCTCTGGGGCATTCCAGCCCATGGTGCCAAGGGCTCCAGACCTCATGCTGTAGCTTTGTCTGCTGTCCGCTAACTGCTTACTCATCCCAAAGTCTGAGATCTTGACCGTGACTGAGTCAGAATGGTCTTTCAACAGGATGTTGTGGGGCTTCACATCACGGTGGACTGGGGAGAAAAGATCAGGATGAATCAGTCTACTGGAGTTGTGGGAATATCATAGATCTGATCAATGATAATATAAGGAAAAGTCATCAATACTGTAACTTCATTAGGATTGTCTACAGTCTACAGCATTTACTGGGCTCCTGAGACGTGCACGGTCTAAGGCACTGCATCTCAGTGCTATGGGTGTCACTACAGACCCTGGTTAGATGCCAGGCTGTATCACAACCGGCCGTTATTGGGAGACCCATAGGACGGCGCACACTTGGCCCAGCGTCATCCGGGTTAGGGTTTGGCCAAGTGGTTTCTTAACTGGCTTGCCATAGTGATAATTTCTCCTTTGCCAAGATAATCCATCCAACTGACAGGTGTGGCATATCAATAAACTGATTAAACAGCATGATCATTACACAGGTGCACGTTGTGCAGGGGACAATAAAAGGCCACTCTAAAATGTGTAGTTTTCTTACACAAACACAATGCCACAAATGTCTCAACTTTTGAGGGAGTGTCCAGCAACTTCGCACAGCCATTGAAGAGGACTGGTACAACATTCCACGGCCCACAATCCACAGCCTGTGTTGCAGTGCATGAGTCAAATGGTGGTCACACCAGATACTGACTGGTTTTCTGATCCACGCTCCTACCCTTTTTAAGGTATCTTTGACTAACAGATGAGTATGATCTGTAGTCCCAGTCGTAAAATCCATAGATTAGAGTCTAATGTAACTCAGTAAAATCGTTGAAATTGTTGTATTTATATTTTTGTTCAGTATACTGTATATTCTAACACAGATAATCATTATGTGAGACTGTTATAATAATCAAGTTTTAACCCCTTGGATAAGTCAGAGAATAAAATAGTGAGTCATTGACTTAGACCTTATCTAAAGAGAAGGCACACAGCTCGATGGCGATGTATAGGAATTGCCTGTCCTTCTCAGTGCAGAAGTAGCGGACGACATGGGGATTGTCATCCAATTGAAGAAGCAAAGTGACCTCTCGATCAGCATTGCTTTGTTTTGCTAGTTCAATTCTCTTCACTGCCGCAGGACGCTTGTTGGCATCATCACAATGGAAGTAACCCCTGGAGGATAGCATTAGAGAAAGATAAACATTTAGTCAATGAACCGACCGTAAAGGCATTTTTGCTGCAAAGAGGGGATTTGGGTTACAAACACATTTCCACAATAACGTTTAAGCTGGTTTACCTGAACACAATTCCATCGGCACCTTTTCCAAGATGGTTATTGGTGTAGTATGTGATCTTTCCAACCGATTCCTCGTCTGATGCTGTATCGAAATGAAAACGCTGTGTTCAGACAGAACATACCACCCTACTGTACCTTTATTGTCAAGACACAGAACCTTATCTGTTAAATCAAAGGCTTATGAGAATTATACATATGTAGGATTTAAATTTGAGCGAGTTTGCTACAGCAGGAAAATAATCCAGGAAATGTAAATGAATATGTGGATTATAATTCATTTGTGGACATTTGTGTAGGGGTTGATAGATTTTTCGGGACAATCAAGACTGAAAATTCTAAGTGGAATTTACAAACTTCAGAAGCCTTTTTAAACCTCAAATACACTACAAGTTTTACATTTCCCACATTGCAGAAAGTTCTCTAGCTAAAATGACACATTGTATTAGCATAATTGGTAGCATTGCACCTATTGCTGTCTTGCCTTTAACATAATCTGTAAGGAGTATTGAAATGATTGGATTTATGTTGCATACATGCTCATGTCAATTGGGATCCAAATTGGAACTTTAGGTTTTAACAAACATGTCAAAATGGTTGATAGCTCACCAAGTGCAGCAGGTTTTCCTCCAGTCCCAGGAAATATATTGGAGGCAGGAGGTAATGCAGGACCTAAAATAGGACATCATACATATCAAGGGGGATAATAATTATGGACCTGACTGTATATAATGCACAACATCATGTCATTGAGAACTATCATACCAGCACAATGGTAGATATACCGTGTAAAATATATTTTAAAGATATAAAACACTAGCAGGCTGTGTGTGTTTATACAATACAAGACCTGGCTGAAGATGTCATTACCTTCCAATGCAATGCTCCCTGAAGAAGATTCTCCAATGTTCAAACCATCTTCTAGATCTCTAACAGCTTCCTCTAGAGAGAGAGAGGAGAGTGGAGAGAGAGACAGAGAGAGAGGAGAGGAGAGAGAGAGAGAGGAAAGAGAGAGAGTCACAACAAATGGATAATCTGATATGTCCCATTGAATTATTACATTATAAAGGGCGTGTCTATATATTACATGGGGTCTTCAAACTGGGGTCTGCACCCCCCTAGGTGTCCACGCATGTACTGCACCCCCCTAGGTGTCCACGCATGTACTGCACCCCCCTAGGTGTCCACGCATGTACTGCACCGCCCTAGGTGTCCACGCATGTACTGCACCCCCCTAGGTGTCCACGCATGTACTGCACCGCCCTAGGTGTCCACGCATGTACTGCACCGCCCTAGGTGTCCACGCATGTACTGCAGGTGGTTCACAAATATATTATTAAATAAAGTGGATTTTTAAAAATCAATATTGCTAGTAATAACATAATAAACTAAACGTACATTGCATGACTACAATATAAAAGAGGTAAATATGTTATTTCTTATCATGTCAACTATTTCTCAACTCTTAATATTCAACAAAGCATCTGACATAGGCTTTGAAAAAGCACCCACAAGTATTTTGGACATTCATTATTGCCAACACATGGCTAACCTTTGTTCAACCAGCTAAACAGTTGCTACTTGAGAAAATGTGTTTGGAGTTACCTTTCTATCTAATAGGCTATGTTAGAGTTTACACTTCCTCTTCCAATTATAATGTGGGGATGTTAAAATAATATAAAACTAAATCCTGGAGCCATATAACTGCAGACAAACGCTTCTTGCAGCCATCAATGAGCTTTCTGCACCTTTCTACTGACAATTTGTGCAACTTTTCAGCAGCAAACTGCTCTAATTCTTCAATGTTTGAGGGGTGCATGCCTTCCACCAACTGCTGTTTTCAGATTTTGCCATGAGTTTACAGATCTGGACTCTTCGTTGGCTACTTCAGAACAGTCCAGCATCTCTTCCTAACCATTCCTGGGTGTTTTTTGATGTATGTTTTAGAGGCGTTTTTGGACACTGGGTTGAACATCGGACTCCAAAACACCTGATAATCTGCTGATTTCATGATGCATTGCACACGTTCAATGCCCCCAGCACCGGAGGCAGAAAAGCAACCCCACAGCATTATCAAACCTCCCCCATCTTTGATTGTGGGGATGGTGTTGTTTTCTCCTTCAGCAGTGGGGTCTTCCTCTGGTTACCAACAACCAAATGAAGCATTCAAAGAAAATACCACTTTCCCGACAATTAATGAATTATGTATGGGGGAGGTTCAATAATGCTGTATGGTTGCTTTGCTGCTTCTGGTACTGGGGGCCTTGAACATGTGCAAGAAATCATAAAATCAGCAGATTATCAAGCTGTTTTGCAATGTTCAACCCAGTGTCTAAACACTGTGTCTCTGTTGAATGTTGTGGGTCTTCCAGCAAGACAACAACCCCAAACACACACAAAAACCACCCTGGAATGGTTCCAAAAGAAACACTGAACTGTTCTGGAGTGGCCAGTGAAGAGTCCAGATCTGAATCACATCCACACGGCAAGATCGAAAAACAGCAGTTGGTGGAGGCCATCACTCCAACATTGAAGAATTAGAGCAGTTTGCTTCTGAAGAGTGGGCCAAATTGCAGTAGAAATGAGCAGCAAGCTCATTGATGGCTACATGAAGCTTTTGTTGGCTGTTAATAATTTTGTCCATGCCATTGTCTTCATTTTCAAAATTAAAATTGTAAACGTAAGGGTCGTCCCTGGGTCGCCGATTTGCCTGGGTGTGGGTCCCTGGGCAAGAAAAATTTGAAGACCCCTGTATTACAGAATATTACACAAGAACATTTGTCTTACTGAGTATTCTAAGTATTAATTACCTAGAGGGAACTTGGCAGGTAAGGAAATGAATCTGCTTTTGATGGGGTAAAATGGAGAACAATGCATGCATTCAGAATTGAAGGATCAGTTATGGTCAGACAGCTTCTTTTGTTTGACAAAACAGACACTTTCAAAGCACTTTCATTACCTTTCAATACATTGATTGCCTTCCCCGGAGGACAGGAACATTTGAAATTCTATTCATAGGCCAGTAAGCCTTGTCTGTTACTATGTTGTCCTAGTAAGTTTTCTGGCATGATGAAGTTAGGGTGAGGGTAGGGTTAACCCTAACCCTGATCTCCAACCGCTTGTCTCTACCTTGCTGAGGATGCTGTACTCTGGTCAAATTGGGTGGTAATGAAATTCTGCTGCTTAATGACGTTAATATTGAGAGTATAATGGTCAGTTATGGTCTGCTTCTTGTCTGTTAAGATAACCACTTACAGATTCTTAGATATTTAGCTTTTGAGTTGTGACTGGGTTACATTTGTACTTTACCTTAATTAAACAAACATCAGAGTGTCACCTATGTTCTTATCCACAGAATGGGAAAGAGTGTGACAATGTGTAAAATGCCATATTCTACAGTAGTCCTACAAACTGCACCAAGAAGAGGAAGAGAGAGGACATTACCCAGATCGATGACCAGATGAGGTTCCTGGTTCAGCAGAATCCTGTAGAAGGCTGATTTAACTTCTGGCCCTCCTGACTGTACGGCTTTGTACAACTCTCTCATCTGGTCCTGGCTGGTATTGGCAGTTTGAATATTAGAGTACACCTCAGGATTGATCATGCCCCTTCTGAGCAGATCATCTGCTATGGGCATCACCTTGCGAACCCTCTGGATGAGCTCAGCCCTGTGTCTATCCACAAACTCAGCAGCTGGTAGTCAGGTTAGAAAAGAAAGAGTTAAAGTTATCAAGACAATATTAGACAATCCCACTTGGTGTATGTGCCCTAAATGGACAAGACTAAACATGTAGGAAGCTGGGAGGTTTTGTTTACATTCAGGATAGGACAAATGTGAAATTCTAGTCATAGGCCAGTAAGCCTTGTCTGTTACTATGTTGTCCTAGTAAGAGGGAGAAAGAAATGACTGAGTTTGCTGGCTCAATTAAGGTAGGGTTAGGGTGAGGGTAGGGTTAACCCTAACCCTGATCTCCAACTGCTTATCACTCCCTTGCTGAGAATGCTGTACTCTGGTAAAATTGGGTGGTAATGAAATTCTGCTGCCTAATGACATTAACATTGAGAGTATAATGGTAAGTTATGGTCGGCCTCTTTTGTCTGTTAAGACAACACTTACAGAGACTTACATATTTAACTTTTGAGTTGTAACTGGGTTACATTTCTACTTGACCTAATTTAAACGAACATCAGAGTGTAGCCTATGTTCTTGCCCACAGAATGGGGAAGAGTGTGACAAATGGTAAATGTGTAAAAATGCCATATTCTACAGTAGTCCTACAAACTGCACCACAAAGAGGAAGAGAGAGGACTTTACCCAGATTGATGACCAGAAGACGTTCATTTTTCAGCAGAATCCTATAGAAGGCTGCTTTAAGTGGTGTCCCTCCTGACTGCAATGCTTTGTACACCTCTCTCATCTTGCCTGGGTTGGTCTTGGAAGTTGAAATATTAGCAAACATTTCATATTGGATCATGCCCCTTCTGAGCAGATCATCTGCTATGGGCATCACCTTGCGAACCCTCTGGATGAGCTCAGCCCTGTGTCTATCCACAAACTCAGCAGCTGGTAGTCAGGTTAGAAAAGAAAGAGTTAAAGTTATCAAGACAATTTTAGACAATCCCACTTGGTGTATCAGGCCCTAAATGGACAAGACTAAACATATAGGAAGCTGGGAAGTATTGTCTGCACTCAGGTTCGACACACATCAAATTGTCATCATACTGTAATAGTTGTCCATGTAATATCAATGGTGTAGTATTAATGCTCTCTAGCAGTATGATTCTTGCTACCTTAATGTCATTTGTTATCATTCCTCACAATGTGCATCTTTTAGGATGTCTTTTTATTTTATAACTACAAAACATGGTAGACAAATTATATACAAATACAGCAAGTTAACTACAGCAGTTATCTGCAACTTGCACAAATCAATAGTATTATTTTTGAGTTGATCCCAAAGCAAATATGTCACATTTACCATCCTCTTTTGATGTCATGGCAGCAAACTAAGAATGGTGAGAAGTAGTTTGTTCTGGAGAGGGAGAGAGAAAGACAAAATGAGTGAGTAACAATGCATTAAACATTTCACCAGGACAGAAAAAAGGGTATAGGCTATCCCCTACAACTGATAACCAAACTTTACACACATTATGTCCACTTCCCCTTTCCTATAACAAACATGAGCTGACCATACCCAATCTTTAAAGAGGTCCTGATTAAAGAAAGTAAACTGAATAAAAATACAGAAAGAAAGTTGCACACTCTATATTCTTCCAACAACTTAATGAGTGAACCTATGGGTTTATCCATTTAATTGCTGGGAGCATATTTAAAGTGTGCAACTTTCTGTCATTATTTTTCTACACTTCCTCTTTCCCCTCACTAGTCTTCTCACGACAATGTTTACTTTTTGTCTCCAGATTTCTGTTTGAGTTATGTTTACGGCCTCATGAGGGTCTCCTACTTGAAGCAACTAACTTCCTAACTACACACATGAAACATCCAGTTTAATCCTGTCCTATAAGAGTGGTATTCTATCCCATTTCACATATAACCATATCCTTGACCCTTCTAAATGTCTGATAAACCTTGCCAAAATCACAATGTTCTGGCTCCTGTAGTTGGTTTGAGGTCATTTTAAGGTCAATTGCTCACTGGTAAGGTCTGTTCTTTGCTTAAATTTCGATATCCTGTAAAATAATGTTTTATTTGACCTTTATTTAACTAGGCAAGTCAGTTAAGAACAAGTTCTTATTTTCAATGACGGCCTAGGAACAGTGGGATAGCTGCCTTGTTCTGCCCCTGAACGACAGATTGAGAATTATCATTACACAGGTGCACCTTGTGCTGGGAGGCTAATCAATATATTTCAATTAACTGATTTCCTTATATGAACTGTAACTCAGTAAAATCTTTTCAATTGTTGCGTTTATAGTTCTGTACAGTATATTGTACATTCTAAGTGATTTCAATAGGTCTTTCTCCATTCAGATTGTTTTGTACTGTTCAATTCAACTTCAACCCCCCCCCCCCCCCCCTCCCCCGCCCCCCTAAAAAAAATTGGCATTGTCACTAATTACTGCACGATATGGGAAAACAATCTAGGCTTTATTTTTAACCAAGTGATGCAATTGCGATTTAGAGCAAAACATCTGGGTGAACTGTTGGAATAATGGAGATAGAATGGCGTTGGCGGTTAACAAGATTTAGGCCCAACTTGCTACGAAAAGACAATCTAGAAACAAACTAATGGTGTAATTATAGAACACTAGTGGATTTCTATTAAGAGCAAAGTGAAAACATGTTCTGCATTAACCATGCAGAGGCTGAACGCAAGTGTCTCGTGGTCGAGGAACAACAAATGCGCTTCTTAAGTGGCGGGGCTAGGTCTGTGTGGCATGGAGACAGAGAGAGGGTGGAGAGAGAGGACTTAAGTAGAGAAGTAAACTATAAAAAATGGACGTTACACACAACTAATTACATTTAACAAACCAAACATTAAAATACCGTTATAGAAGATAAAGTAAAAACCCAAATTGGTCCGTGCATCAATACAGGTATATTGTAGAATACAGTATATCGTCCAGCCCTACTCAGCACACTAAAGATAAGATGCAAATTGCTCAAAAGTGTGACAGTTTTGTCCTACATTATTTGACTGTAATTGCACATGATAATGGCATGCTTACAGGCTCTCACAGTTTCAAACAATTTACATTTTGTCAGGAGTCACAATTAGAACGTGTTTTTGTTATGCCACCAACTTGCTGTAGTAAGGGGTGTTTGATTATGACTATCTTTTGTGGTAAGGTATAATAATGTAATGAAACAGGCAGGGGGCACATCCTCGCGCTAGCTTGCGACTCTACGTCTTACAGGAACGCGCTCATCGGCCAAGCACACGCACTGTCGTGGATGCGAGGTCTGATCACTTCTGACACCAATGTAATGAAACAGCAGGGAGCAGGTCTCAAACCCTCAACCTTCGAGCCCGAGGTCCGGCGCGCTATCGACTGTGCCGCAAAAGCATGCTCGTGCGGCAGGGACGATTTCCGAGCTTATAAACCCAGGGTCCTTACAATAAATACCAGTGGTGGCTGCTGAGGGGAGGACTAGCTAGGCCTGCTAGCTACCTAGAGCTACTTGGAACCCTACTAATTCCACGACTGGTCTATCGACGTCACCGCATGAAGAGGCAAAAACAGACTTACAGTGCCTTGCGAAAGTATTCGGCCCCCTTGAACTTTGCGACCTTTTGCCACATTTCAGGCTTCAAACATAAAGATATAAAACTGTATTTTTTTGTGAAGAATCAACAACAAGTGGGACACAATCATGAAGTGGAACGACATTTATTGGATATTTCAAACTTTTTTAACAAATCAAAAACTGAAAAATTGGGCGTGCAAAATTATTCAGCCCCCTTAAGTTAATACTTTGTAGCGCCACCTTTTGCTGCGATTACAGCTGTAAGTCGCTTGGGGTATGTCTCTATCAGTTTTGCACATCGAGAGACTGACATTTTTTCCCATTCCTCCTTGCAAAACAGCTCGAGCTCAGTGAGGTTGGATGGAGAGCATTTGTGAACAGCAGTTTTCAGTTCTTTCCACAGATTCTCGATTGGATTCAGGTCTGGACTTTGACTTGGCCATTCTAACACCTGGATATGTTTATTTTTGAACCATTCCATTGTAGATTTTGCTTTATGTTTTGGATCATTGTCTTGTTGGAAGACAAATCTCGGTCCCAGTCTCAGGTCTTTTGCAGACTCCATCAGGTTTTCTTCCAGAATGGTCCTGTATTTGGCTCCATCCATCTTCCCATCAATTTTAACCATCTTCCCTGTCCCTGCTGAAGAAAAGCAGGCCCAAACCATGATGCTGCCACCACCATGTTTGACAGTGGGGATAATGTGTTCAGGGTGATGGGGTGATGAGCTGTGTTGCTTTTACGCCAAACATAACGTTTTGCATTGTTGCCAAAAAGTTCAATTATGGTTTCATCTGACCAGAGCACCTTCTTCCACATGTTTGGTGTGTATCCCAGGTGGCTTGTGGCAAACTTTAAACAACACTTTTTATGGATATCTTTAAGAAATGGCTTTCTTCTTGCCACTCTTCCATAAAGGCCAGATTTGTGCAATTTACAACTGATTGTTGTCCTATGGACAGAGTCTCCCACCTCAGCTGTAGATCTCTGCAGTTCATCCAGAGTGATCATGGGCCTCTTGGCTGCATCTCTGATCAGTCTTCTCCTTGTATGAGCTGAAAGTTCCTTGTTCTTCATGATGCTCTCTGCGCTTTTAACGGACCTCTGAGACTATCACAGTGCAGGTGCATTCATACGGAGACTTGATTACACACAGGTGGATTGTATTTATCATCATTAGTCATTTAGGTCAACATTGGATCATTCAGAGATCCTCACTGAACTTCTGGAGAGAGTTTGCTGCACTGAAAGTAAAGGGGCTGAATAATTTTGCACTCCCAATTTTTCAGTTTTTGATTTGTTAAAAAAGTTTGAAATATCCAATAAATGTCGTTCCACTTCATGACTGTGTCTCCCACTTGTTGTTGATTCTTCACAAAAAAATACAGTTTTATATCTTTATGTTTGAAGCCTGAAATGTGGCAAAAGGTCGCAAAGTTCAAAGGGACCGAATACTTTCGCAAGGCACTGTACCCCCATCGCGACATCCCCCAAAGGCTAACTTTCTAGCCCCTGCTATCTGCTTGCTTGCTAACCCGGTCTGCTAACTGCTAGCTTGCCGGCCCCGGTCTGCTAACTGCTAGCTTGCAGGCCCCGGTCTGCTAACTGCTAGCCCCTGCTACCTGCTTGCTTGCTAACTCAGTCTGCTAACTGCTAGCCCCTGCTAACTGTTTGCTTGCTAACCTGGCCTGCTAACTGCTAGCTTGCCCGGTCTACTAACTGCTAGCTTGCCGGCCTGGTCTGTAACTGCTAGCCCCTGCTAAATGCTTGCTTGCTAACCCGGCCTGTTAACTGCTAGCTTGTTTAGCCCCGGCCTACTAACTGTTAGCTTGTTAGCATCAGCCTGCTAACTGTCTGAATCGCCGTGTCCCCAGCCCAACCATTCACTGGACCCATATGTTCACTTGGCTACGCATGCCTCTCTCTAATATCAATATGCCTCGTCAATTACTGTCCTGGTTAGTGATTATTGTCTTATTTCACTGTAGAGCCTCTAGCCCTGCTCAATATGCCTTAACCAACCATGTTGTTCCACCTCCCACATATGCGATGACATCACCTGGTTTAAACATCTCTAGAGACTATATCTCTCTCATCATTACTCAATGCCTAGGTTTACCTCCAATGTACTCACATCCTACCTTACCTTTGTCTGTACACTATGCCTTGAATCTATGCTATCGTGCCCAGAAACCTGCTCCTTTTACTCTCTGTTCCGAACGTGCTAGACAGCCAGTTCGTATAGCCTTTAGCCGTACCCTTATCCTACTTCTCCTCTGTTCCTCTGGTGATGTGGAGGTTAATCCAGGTCCTGCAGTGCCTAGCTCAACTCCCACCCCCCAGGTGCTCTCATTTGTTGACTTCTGTAAACGTAAAAGCCTTGGTTTCATGCATGTTAACATTAGAAGCCTACTCCCTAAGTTTGTTTTACTCACTGCTTTAGCACACCCTGCCAACCCAGATGTCTGTATTACTATCTAAGTCTGTACCCAAACAATTTGAGCTTCTACTTCTAAAAAATCACCTTTCCAGAAACAAATCTCTCACTGTTGCCGCTTGCTTTAGACCTCCCTCTGCCCCCAGCTGTGCCCTCGATACCATATGTGAATTGATTGCTCCCCATCTATCTTCTGAGCTCGTGCTACTAGTTGACCTAAACTGGGACATGCTTAACACCCCGGCCATCCTACAATCTAAACTTGATGCCCTCAATCTCACACAAATTATCAATGAACCTACCGGGTACAACCCCAAATCAGTAAACACGGGCACCCTCAAAGATGTCATCCTAACTAACTCGCCTTCCAAATACACCTCTGCTGTTTTCAATCAAGATCTCAGCGATCACTGCCTCATTGCCTGCATCCGTAATGGGTCTGCGACCAAACGACCACCCCTCTTCACTGTCAAACGCTTCTGCGAGCAGGCCTTTCTAATCGACCTGGCCGGGGTATCCTGGAATGACATTGACCTCATCCCGTCAGTAGATGATGCCTGGCTATTCTCACCATCTTAAATAAGCATCCCCCTCTCAAAAAATGTAGAACTAGGAATAGATATACAGTGGGGCAAAAAAGTATTTAGTCAGCCACCAATTGTGAAAGTTCTCCCACTTAAAAAGATGAGAGAGGCCTGTCATTTTCATCATAGGTACACTTCAACTATGACAGACAAAATGAGGGGGAAAAAAATCCAGAAAATCACATTGTAGGATTTTTAATGAATTTATTTGCAAATTATGGTGGAAAATAAGTATTTGGTCAATAACAAAAGTTTATCTCAATACTTTGTTATATACCCTTTGTTGGCAATGACAGAGGTCAAACGTTTTCTGTAAGTCTTCACTATGTTTTCACACACTGTTGCTGGTATTTTGGCCCAGTCCTCCATGCAGATCTCCTCTAGAGCAGTGATGTTTTGGGGCTGTTGCTGGGCAACACGGACTTTCAACTCCCTCCAAAGATTTTCTATGGGGTTGAGATCTGGAGATTGGCTAGGCCACTCCAGGACCTTGAAATGCTTCTTACGAAGCCACTCCTTCGTTGCCCGGGCGGTGTGTTTGGGATCATTGTCATGCTGAAAGACCCAGCCACGTTTCATCTTCAATGCCCTTGCTGATGGAAGGAGGTTTTCACTCAAAATCTCACGATACATGGCCCCATTCATTCTTTCCTTTACACGGATCAGTTGTCCTGGTCCCTTTGCAGAAAAAGAGCCCCAAAGCATGATGTTTCCACCCCCATGCTTCACAGTAGGTATAGTGTTCTTTGGATGCAACTCAGCATTCTTTGTCCTCCAAACACGACGAGTTGAGTTTTTACCAAAACGTTCTATTTTGGTTTCATCTGACCATATGACATTCTCCCAATCTTCTTCTGGATCATCCAAATGCTCTCTAGCAAACTTCAGACGGGCCTGGACATGTACTGGCCTAAGCAGGGGGACACGTCTGGCACTGCAGGATTTGACGTTGTGGACAGGTGTCTTTTACACTGATAACAAGTTCAAACAGGTGCCATTAATACAGGTAATGAGTGGAGGACAGAGGAGCCTCTTAAAGAAGAAGTTACAGGTCTGTGAGAGCCAGAAATCTTGCTTGTTTGAAGGTGACCAAATACTTATTTTCCACCATAATTTGCAAATAAATTCATTAAAAATCCTACAATGTGATTTTCTGTTTTTTTTCTAATTTTGTCTGTCATAGTTGAAGTGTACCTATGATGAAAATTACAAGCCTCTCTCATCTTTTTAAGTGGGAGAACTTGCACAATTGGTGGCTGACTAAATACTTTTTTTGCCCCACTGTATATCGCAACAAAGCGTCCTTCACTCATGCTGCCAAACATACCCTCGTAAAACTGACCATCCTACCGATCGTTGACTTCGGTGATGTCATCTATAAAATAGTCTCCAACACTCTACTCAACAAACTGGATGCAGTCTATCACAGTGCCATCCGTTTTGTCACCAAAGCCCCATACACTACCCACCATTGCGACCTGTACGCTCTCGTTGGTTGGCCCTCGCTTCATACTCGTCGCCAAACCCACTGGTTACAGGTTATCTACAAGTCTCTGCTAGGTAAAGCCCCGTCTTATCTCAGCTCACTGGTCACCATAGCAGCACCCACTCGTAGCACGCGCTCTAGCAGGTATATCTCACTGGTCACCCCCAAAGCCAATCCAAAGCCAATTCCTCCTTTGGTCGTCTTTCCTTCCAGTTCTCTGCTGCCCATGACTGGAACGAATTGCAAAAATCTCTGAAGCTGGAGACTCATCTCCCTCACTAGCTTTAAGCACCAGCTGTCAGAGCAGCTTACAGTTCACTGCACCTGTACATAGCCCACCTGTAAACAGCCCATCTATCTACCTACCTCATCCCCATACTGGTATTTATTCATTTATTTTGTTCCTTTGCACCCCAGTATCTCTACCTGCACATTCATCTTCTGCCGATCCACCATTCCAGTGTTTAATTGCTATATTGTAATTACTTCGCCACCATGGCCTATTTATTTCCTTAACTTACCTCATTTGCACTCACTGTATATAGACTTTTTGTTTTCTTTTGTTCTAATGTATTACTGACTGTATGTTTTGTTTATTCCATGTGTAAATCTGTGTTGTTGTATGTGTCGAATTGCTACGCTTTATCTTGGCCAGGTCGCAGTTGCAAATGAGAACTTGTTCTCAACTAGCCTACCTGGTTAAATAAAGGTGAAATAAATAAATAAAAACAGCTCATAATAATGGCTGGAACAGCATGAATGGAAGGCATCCAACACAATGAAAACATGGCTTTGATATCATTCCACCAATTCCTCTCCAGCCGTTACCTCCCCAATTAAGGTGACACCTACCTCCTGTGTTTAATACGTAACATTATATTTATGTTCAGAATACAAACTAGTAACATAGATGATTAATGTGTGTACTGTCCTGTCATGAAATCCCCCTGGGTTGAGTTTGACTTTACAGAAATTTCAGATGGAAATACTGGATAGAATTATTGTGTATAAGGTAGTTGTTGTGAAATTGTTAGATTACTTGTTAGATATTACTGCACGGACGGAAATAGAAGCACAAGCATTTCTCTACACTCGCGTTAGCATCTGTGACCAATAAAATTTGATTCGATTTTTATTTGAGTTGAGTTTGAGGGTGCTAATGCATTGTTCCCTATGGGAGAGCCACCCCTTAAGCAGACCGGAACTGTGACAATTATTTTCAATGGTAAGCTGCCTGAGTGGGAGATCTTCATTCATCCATCAACTTTTCTTGAGGTCTCTAGGGCAGTACTCAGGAGATTGGAATGATCTGAACATGGTAGATAGACATGTTTTGTATAGAACTGGCATCATTCCCCATTTTACATGACAGAGAACCATGTCTGTTCTACCTAATATACACAAGTGTAAAGGAATGAATAAGATTATGTACATATAAATATATGGATGAGTGATGGCCAAACGGTATAGGCAAGATGCAGTAGATGGTATAGAGTACAGTATTTACATATGAAATGAGTAATGTAGGGCATGTAAACATTATATAAAGTGGCATTGTTTAAAGTGACTAGTGATACATTTATTACATCCAATTTTTTATTATTAAAGTGGCTAGAGATTTGAGTCAGTATGTTGGCAGCAGCCACTGAATGTTAGTGATGGCTGTTTAACAGTCTGATGGCCTTGAGATAGAAGCTGTTTTTCAGTCTCTCGGTCCCAGCTTTAATGCACCTGTACTGACCTCGCCTTCTGAATGATAGCGGGGTGATCAGGCAGTGGCTTGGGTGGTTGTTGTCCTTGATTATCTTTTTTATCCTTCCTGTGACATCGGGTGGTGTAGTTGTCCTGGAGGGCAGGTAGTTTGCCCCTGGTGATGCGTTGTGCAGAGCTCACTACCCTCTGGAGAGCCTTACGGTTGTGTGCGGGGCAGTTGCCGTAACAGACGGTGATACAGCCCAACAGGATGCTCTCGTTTGTGCATCTGTAAAAGTTTGAGTGTTTTTGGTGACAAGCCAAGTTTTTTCAGCCTCCTGAGGTTGAAGAGACGCTGTTGCGCCTTCTTCACCACGCTGTCTGTGTGGGTGGACCATTTCAGTTTGTCCGTGATGTGTATGCAGAGGAACTTAAAGCTTTTGTGAAGTGCACCAGTCCCTCCTGCAGCAAAGCACCCCCACAACATGATGCTGCCACCCAGTGCTTCACGGTTGGGATGGTGTTCTTCGGCTTGCAAGCCTCCCCCTTTTTCAGAAGTTGTGGCTGCTTTGTGTGATGTATTGTTGTCTCTAGCTTCTTGCCACTTGTGCTGTTGTCTGTGCTCAGTAATGTTTGTACCATGTTTTGTACTGCTACCATGTTGTGTTGCTACCATGCTGTGTTGTCATGTGTTACTGCCTTGCTATGTTGTCTTAGGTCTCTCTTTATGTAGTATTGTGTTGTCTCTCTTGTTGTGATGTGTGTTTTGTCCTATATTTATATTGTTTTAATTTTTACATGTTTAATCATAGCCCCTGTCCCCGCAGGAGACCTTTTGCCATTTAGTAGGCCGTCATTGTAAATAAGAATTTGTTCTTAACTGACTTGCCTACTGTAGTTAAACAAAGGTAAAATAATTGTAAAAGTATGTCAAAAATCCACAGATGACGCAATCTCTTTTGCACACTACCCTCTCCCACCTGGACAAAAGGAACACCTACGTGAGAATACTATTCATTGACTATAGCTCAGCATTCAACACCATTGTGCCCTCAAAGCTCATCACTAAGCTAAGGACCCTGGGACTAAACGCCTCCCTCTGCAACTGGATCCTAGAGATCCTGACGGGCTGGCCCTAGGTGGTAAGGGTAGGTAACAACACATCTGCCACACTGATTCTCAATACAGGGGCCCCTCAGGGGTGCATGCTCAGTCCCCTTCTGTACTCTCTGTTCACCCATGACTGCATGGCCAAGCACTCCAACACCATCATTAAGTTTGCCGACGACACTACGATGGTAGGCCTGATCACCAGCAACGATGAGACAGCCTATAGGGAGGAGGTCAGAGACCTGGCAGTGTGGTGCCAGGATAACAAACTCTCTCTCAACGTGATCAAGACAATGGAGATGATCGTGGACGACAGGAGAAGGCGGGCCGAGCACGCCCCCATTCTCATCGACAGGGCTGTAGTGGAGCAGGTTGAGAGCTTTAAGTTCCTTGGTGTCCACATCACCAACAAACTATCATGGTCCAAACACACCAAGACAGTCGTGAAGAGGTTACGACAATGCTTATTCCCACTCAGAAGACTG
This sequence comes from Oncorhynchus mykiss, assembly GCF_013265735.2. Taxonomy (NCBI): domain Eukaryota; kingdom Metazoa; phylum Chordata; class Actinopteri; order Salmoniformes; family Salmonidae; genus Oncorhynchus; species Oncorhynchus mykiss. The sequence continues at coordinate 96,087,341 of NC_048576.1, read as the reverse complement.
AAAAAATTTGGCATGGGTCCTTAGATTCTCAAAAAGTTCTACAGCTGCACCATCGAGAGCATGACTGACTGGTTTCATCCCTGCATGGTATGGCAACTGCTCCGCCTCCGACCACAAGGCACTACAGAAGATAGTGCGTACGGCCCAGTACATCACTAGGGCCAAGCTTTTTGACATCCAGGACCTCTATACCAGGCGGTGTCAGAGGAAGGCCCTAAGAATTGTCAAGGACTCCAGCCACCCTAGTCACTGACTGTTCCTCCTTTACAAGCTCCCAAAGGCCAGAGTCTTCACGCTCGTGGATGCCAGAGATGCCTTCCTGCAGTGCAAGCTCAACGAGCCCAGCAGCTACATGACCACCTTTTGGACACCCTGGGGCAGGAAGAGGTGGTTGAAGCTTCAGTTTGGTGTCTCCGTGGCTCCAGAGGTGTATCAGCGGAAACAGCATGAGATGTTGATGGGACTCAGTGGCATGGAACCCATAGCAGATGACATCCTCGTAGTGGGCTGTGGGGACAGTGATGAGGAGGCAGAATGTGACCATGACGCCAAGCTGCTGGCCCTGATGGTCAGATGCAGACAGGTCAAGCTAAGGCTAAGCATAAAAAAGCTTCAGTTTAAAGTGCCAGAGGTCCGCTTTCATGGGCACATCTTGTCCTCCACCGGATTGAAGGCGGATCCTGAAAAAGTGAAGGCTGTCTTGGAAATACCCCACCCATCTGACGTGAAGGGAGTGCAGCGCTTCGTCGGATTCCTACCGCGGCTCTCTGAAGTGTGTCAGCCACTGAGGAGACTCATGGACAAGGACACCATCTAGCATTGGCTCCCAAAACATGACGCAGCAGTGAGGGAAATAAAACAACTGGTCACCCAGACACCTGTACTGCGATACTACAATTTATCAAAACCTGTCACGATTCAGAGTGACTCAAGCCAGTATGGACTTGGCTGTTGCCTCATGCAGGAGGGCCAGCCTGTGGCATTCTTCTCTAGGGCACTCACCCCAACAGAGCAGAACTATGCCCAGATAGAGAAGGAGTGCCTCAGCATTGTGTTTGTATGCCAACGCTTAGACCACTACCTGTACGGGCGCGACAATATTACCGCAGAGACAGATCACAAGCTCCTTATTGCTATATTCAGCAAGCCTCTCCTGAATGCCCCAAAACGACTGCAGAGCATGCTACTGGCCTTACAAAACTACAACCTCAAGGTGGTGTATAAGCCAGGGCCAGAGATGTATGTGAGTGACACGCTCAGCAGGGCTACTGCATCAGGCACTCACACACGCTCCATGCATGAACAACACGCAGTGTGCAGCTTACAAACAGAGCAAGTGGATGTTGAACGCATCAACCAGGCTGACTACCTCAATGTTACGGACCAGCGCCTTATACAAATCAGACAGCACACAGACAGGGACGGGCAACTCCAGGCATTGAGGCCTGTGATTCTGATGGACTGGCCCGACTGCAGGGAAGAAACTGCTTTAGGCGTCAGAGAATATTGGCCAGTCAAAGAGGAGCTCAGTGTTCAAAACGGAGTAATATTCAAGAGTCAGAGAGTCGTTATTCCACGGTCTCTGCTCCCTGAGATGTTGGCACGTGTGCACTCAAGTCACATAGGAGGTGAGGCCTGTTACAGACAAGCACGTGACACACTGTATTGGCCAGGAATGCAGAGTGAAATCAAAGACTATGTCAGTAAATGCACAATCTGCAATGAATATGCCATTGAGCAACAGAGAGAGACGATGATGTCCCACAAGCTACCGATGCTCCCCTGGCAGATAGTAAGTCTAGATCTCTTCCAGCACAGTGGCAAAGACTTTCTGCTGGTAGTCGATCATTACTCAGACTTTTGGGAGATCGACCTCCTCCCCGACCTCTCAGCAGAGACAACGATCAAAAGCTGCAAGGCTCAGTTTGCCCGCTATGGCCAGCCAGATAGGGTAATTTCAGACAATGGACCCCAATTCTCCGGAGTTGAGTTCCGAAAATTTGCTGCAGGATGGGAATTCGAGCACGTCACTTCATCACCACAACACCCAAAAGCTAATGGGACGGCGGAGTCCGCAGTAAAAATCACAAAGAACCTCTGCAAAAAGGCTCTGCGAGAGGGCAAAGATGCCTGGAAAGCAATCCTGCAGTGGCTCAATACCCAGACAGAATGCATTGATAGCAGCCCGGCACAGCGCCTCATGGCACGGCCCTTAAAAGCAGCTCTGCCAGTAGCCAGCACTCTCCTGGAGCCATGTGTGGTGACAGACGTGCTGGTGAAGCTTCGTCAAAGAAGACAGGTCTCCAAGTTCATCTACGACAAATCAGCAAAAGACTTACCTGAGCTCAGGGTGGGTGAAACGGTGCGAATGAAGGGGACCGGACAGGCCTCTGGAGACTCTGATCCTGTGTACAGAAAGTGGCACCACGTTCCTACTTGGTCGAAGTGAATGGATCACTGTACCGTCGTAACAGGGTTGACCTTCGGATTGCTGAGCCAGCACCTACTCAGAACCCTAATGGCCAAAGGGGTCGCATGACAAAAGACAGAACCCCAGCAAGTCACATGGGGCCTGAGGCACTGGGCGAAGAGCCAGGGGATCACAGGTCGGCCGCTCCCTCGCCCATCAATTCTCCCCTTAGACATTGAGGTGACACGCCTGTGCGGGAACCCGCAGTCCTCGCAGACAAGCCCCCTGTCTTTTCACGCTGCGGGCGTCTGTTCCAGCCACCAAAAATACTTAATCTGTAAGTTTCCCATCAGGGATTGTTGACAGACAGAGATAAAAGTGAAGAGAATATCAAAATGTGCTGTTGTTACCTGAGAAAAAAAATACTAAACTGTTCATGTTGGAAATTGCTACTAGGTTTGTTTTGTTAGTGAATTGACACCTCCTGTGCTATTTTATTAAATGGAAGATGTTATGGGTGTAAAATGGCGCAGTGATGCCATCTGTTGGTAAATGTTCATTACTGCAACTCTTGTGTTTTACTGGGGTGCTTGAGATACCCGGATGTACTGAACAAGACTGGTTACTCGCATCAATGCCTCTGTCTCGTCATTTAACATTCAAACAGCTAGTTAGCATAACAAATTACTAGTTAGACATTTTACAACTTCGTGTGTGTTCTTAAATTTAATCTGGAGTGCGCTCGTAAATTCAGAGCGTTTCGCTCTCTGAGCAAACACTGGATGCTCAGGCGAGAAGTAGGGTTGATTTGAGCTTTCTGAACTTACAAGGGCAGTCAAGCACCCAAGCTAACATTGGCCAGCTACTTCTAGACACAAATGAGTGACCACTCTACTTTAATTTTTTAAAGTTAAGAACAAATTCTTATTTTCAATGACGGCCTAGGAACAGTGGGTCAACACTGCCTTGTTCAGGGGCAGTACGACATTTTTACCTTGCCAGCCCGGGGATTCGATCTTGCAACCTTTCGGTTACTGGCCCAATGCTCGAATCACTGGGCTACCCGTCACCCCAGGTAACCTAGTTTGGCTACAAATAAAAAATCTAATTAACAACTACACGCCCTAACAGAGATGGCTAGGCAGTTGTCATGTTATCCAGAGCGTTAGTGACTAACTGTGCTGCTGGCAATTTAATTACGCTTTTTTGCCGATATTTACTGACACCGGCCATATTCAGCTGTTGAGTGCTCCTAAAGTCATTATTCTGCGCTCGGATACTCAGATGAGAGTGCTCTGGAATCGGAGTAGATTGCCATTGAGAACGCACGACTATACCATTTAGCTAAACTAAGATTGACGGGAATAATCAAGTCAATAAACATTGGGTAGTTAGTTAGCCTATAGGTAATATACGGGCAAGTTTGATGTATAAGTAGCCAACTAACGTTAGGTAGCTAACATACCGGTACATACTGATGTAATGATATGTTATGTGGTTCGTGAGGACAGCATAACCTAAGTTAACTTCTTTACATTTCTCATAATTCGTTAAAGCAATGCATTTGTATCTGCACTCGTACTTCGGCTACATATTTTCCGCCATTTTCTTCAAATTTGAAAACGATGTGAAGCCACGCCCATTTCCTGAAGAATTGCATTATGGCCCTAAAGTACAGAAATAGCACTGATAAAACATCTTTGGAAATAGTGTACTCTGCGTGTATAGTTCATATTTTGCAAATTTAGAACGACATCCGGGAACTTTTGGCATACTAATTATATCCATACAATGACCAATAAGCATACTTTATACTCAATTCACGTCACACATAGTACGGTTAGAGTATTCAACAGAGCTCTGGAGTGTCAGCGATGAAGCAAACAATACTTTGGGTTATGCCCTGCAATAAAAACACAATCAGATCACATTTCTTTGTGTCTGATGTACAGCACAACGCTAACAGAGACAAGATAAGATAAAAGTAGAAAAGATAAACACATTATGCTTTTACCAGTGTTCAGTTCAAACTCCCTTTGGAATATCTGTCTAAATACATGAGTAATTAATGTTAACTCACCTAAAAAAATAAGCAACACTGTATCAATGTGTTTAAATGAAGAGTGAGAGCTGTGGAATAAGAGCTGTGAAATAAAGAAATGTAATTTTTTCAGTCCCACCCAAATCACATGGCAGTCAAACAAGTTGCCCTTCCCTTGTCTTGAGCACTGTTAAGTTTCGCTTGGTAGAAAACAAGAGTTACGCATTTTGGGTGACGCCCTGCATTAAAAACACAACCCGATATTTCAAACACCCTTTGGTATATCTGTCCTAGCCTGCACAGGAAGACAGGCACTCAAATAGTCTTGATTCAAGAGAGAAAAGCTGTCACTAACAGCATCTGCAGCAGTAAGCAAAACAATTTCAGAGAAATCTACACACAGAGCTCACATACATAACACCGTTTTATTTTAAAAGGCACAATGGCCCCATCTCATGATTTATCAATTATCAAGTCATCACCTATAAACACATCTTTACAGCAAATAGGCTCACTGAGGGAACATTGCACAATAAAACTACCATTGTGTATCGATGTGCACTGAGAGTCAGGAAGCAAGTTCAGGGAGTGAGTGATTTAATCAATAAATAAAACATAATAAGAACCTTGAACAACACACAGACATGAAACTGAAACAATGACACCTGGGGAAGGAACCAAAGCGAATGACATACTTAGATAGGGTAGGTAATCACGGAGGTGATGGAGTTCAGGTGAGTGTCATAATGCGCTGATGCGTGTAATGGTGGTGACAGATGTGTGCCATAACGAGCAGTCTGGTGGCCTCGAGGCCAGAGGGAGCACACGTGACAATTATCAACTTAAGTCTTCCAAAAACATCAACACAATAATTCCTCCCTTGCTTTGCCAAGTATTTTGTGCCCAACACATCAAATCAAATTGTATTGGTCACATGCACCAAATACAACATTTCACCTTACAGTGAAATGCTTACTTATACAAGCCCTTAACACTTATTTTTCTTAAACCCTCATTGTTGGTTAAGTAAAAAATAAAAGTAACAAATAATTAAAGAGCAGCAGTAAAATAACAATAGCGAGGCTATATACAGGGTGCAGAGTCAATGTAATATGTAAACCGGTTATTCAAGATAATATGTACAATACTTAAATACCTCAAAATACTTGACATTAGGAGAGATTCTAGTGAAAATAAAATATTATCTCTGTACTAAACAGTATGGCCTAAACTAATTCATTTCCACCCTGGCTTCTTGATGCTTCGGGGGACCTTGAGGACGGATACATTCTGAGCCTGGTTTGTTTTGCTGCTCCCCCCTGTCGGCAGCTCCCAGGCAATGCAGGCCTGGTCCTCACCAGTACAGGACAGAGCCACATCGTCTGCAGGCCTTGGGCACAGTGTGTGTGTGTGAAATTGCTTTAATTCCAAAGAGCTGCTACTGTCTAAATACATAAGTAAATCATGTTTTCAACTCAAAAAAATAACCAACACTATCACTGTGTTTAAATGCATTGTGTCCTGTCTGTGTAGTGAAGAGTGAGCGCTGTGGAATAAAGTTAGGGCATCATTTCAGTCCTGCCCAAATCACAGAGCTGTCAGAGAAGTTGCCCTTCCCTTGTCTGAGCACTGTAAGTTTTGTTTGGTAGAAAACGACAGTTATGCCTCAGGGAGGGGAGGTAAGAGAACATTTAATCAAATCAAATTTTATTTGTCACATACACATGGTTAGCAGATGTTAATGCGAGTGTAGCGAAATGCTTGTGCTTCTAGTTCCGACAATGCAGTAATAACCAACAAGTAATCTAACTAACAATTCCAAAACTACTGTCTTATACACAGTGTAAGGGGATAAAGAATATGTACATAAGGATATATGAATGAGTGATGGTACAGAGCAGCATAGGCAAGATACAGTAGATGGTATCGAGTACAGTATATACATATGAGATGAGTATGTAAACAAAGTGGCATAGTTAAAGTGGCTAGTGATACATGTATTACATAAGGATGCAGTCGATGATATAGAGTACAGTATATACGTATGCATATGAGATTAATAATGTAGTGTAAGTAACATTATATAAGGTAGCATTGTTTAAAGTGGCTAGTGATATATTTACATCATTTCCCATCAATTCCCATTATTAAAGTGGCTGGAGTTGAGTCAGTGTCAGTGTCAGTGTGTTGGCAGCAGCCACTCAGTGTTAGTGGTGGCTGTTTAACAGTCTGATGGCCTTGAGATAGAAGCTGTTTTTCAGTCTCTCGGTCCCAGCTTTGATGCACCTGTACTGACCTCGCCTTCTGGATGGTAGCGGGGTGAACAGGTAGTGGCTCGGGTGGTTGTTGTCTTTGATGATCTTTATGGCCTTCCTGTAACATCGGGTGGTGTAGGTGTCCTGGAGGGCAGGTAGTTTGCCCCCGGAGTGCTTCTATAGGAAGGGGGACAAAAGAAAAACGATTAATATAAACGTCCATCTTTAATCAAGTAAACATACATACGAGGCTGTTGCACAGAGAAGGTTATACATACACTGTTACATCCAATTATAATTCTGTCACTCCTTCCCTCCAGCCATAAATAGTACACCATAAAAGTATTGTTGTTCCATTTAGCTGGAAAGATACCCATACCTTGTTTCTTGTGGCACAGAGAAAATCCCTGACAGACCCTCCTTTATACAACCAGAATTTACATAGATCTGGCAAGAGAAAATACATGCAATGAGTATTCCACACAGTACATTCTAATAATTTATTCTAAAACCTGTAAAACACACCAATCCCCTCGTCAAGTCTCATAATGCAGCAAGATTGAAATACCTCACAATGTCCTGGTTTAAAGTTAGATATCCTATAAATATAGTCTTCCTGTCAGGAAATCTTCAGCCGACTAGTTCTCCACAAGGCATGAAAACTAAAACATACCAACGAGCTACATAGGAAAATTACTATATAGTGCACGTTAAATACTCATGAATGCAACAGTCACAGTAAACTTAATCTGTCTCAACATTTATTTCATATACAGGTAGCATATTTAGTAAGCAAATATGTTGAGGATACAACTTGTTAAGGATATAAATCTGTGGATAAAAATCAGTGTGATGACATAGTGTACACAAAATGTACTTTTTCACTTAAGTTTTCATGTACCAAATAAAACTCAGAAGTTGAATGTGTTTCCATTGTATTTTCAATTCTACCAATAGTTTTGTCACAAAAACTGTTGCATTAAATAGAAATGTGCCTACTCTGGTCTTGGCATGTGCTCTCTAGCCAACAAATTCGTAGTGGGAGGACCACACAACATATCATTGTGTGACTCCAAGTTTACTTCAGTATGATGGTTATTATATCAATGAAGCCGTTTCCACTGCCATTTCTCACATAATTCATTTTACAGACACAAAAAGATCCCACCATGTCGAACGAACAAATGATCTATTGGCAATCATAAAGTTGTACCTAAACTTCCTGGTTCCATCACATTTAAAAATATATACATATAATATGACTTTACTGGCATAAACTTATGGATGGAAAGTGGTTCATCTTTTATCCCCAAAAGTGGTCTAATGTCAAGCATGGTCCACATCCCACACCATGGTTGTGTAGATGGTGCCTATCTTTCTTATGTACGTATGTGTAATATACTGTAGCTTGATCTCCACAACAGAAGATCAACTTTTTAGGGTGAACTGTTCCTTTGAGCAATGGGCCAATCCTGTTTTACTCCTGTAAGGAAATCCCAATTAGCCTATTTCATCACATTTCTTTCTGGATTATCTCTGAATCTGTAATGACTTGAACAGTTCTCTGGTCTAGTGTAAAGATCAGGAGTTACTCACAGGGTTTACTTTCCTGCTGTCATCCAGGACCTCTGGGGCATTCCAGCCCATGGTGCCAAGGGCTCCAGACCTCATGCTGTAGCTTTGTCTGCTGTCCGCTAACTGCTTACTCATCCCAGTAAGATGATTTGCTTCCACTGGTCCTGGGGCCCGTAAGGTCAACGGCATCATGAACTTTACCAAGTACCAGGACATTTTAGCCAAAAACCTGGTTGTCTCTGCCAGGAGGCTTACACTTCCAAAAAGACAATAACCCCAAGCACTAATCAAAACAATCACAAAATCAACATTGTGCAATGGCCATATCAGTATCCTGTGGTTTGAATTGAAGAGAGTAGTCCATAAGAGCAGGCAAATGATATCAAGGATCTGGAAAGATTCTGAATGGAGGAATGGTCTAAGACCTCTCCGAACGTGTTCTCCAATCTCGTAAAACATTTTAGATTAAGGCTCAGTGTAACGGTGTAATTATCCTCTCAAAGGGAGGGTGCTGGAGTATTGAAAACAGGGGTGCCAATCATTTTGACCCCTATCTTTTTTAGTTTGTTTTTGTATTACCTGTTAAAAAATATTTATTTCTCTAAACAATTGTATTAGTATAAAATGTCCTCATTTTTTACTTACCATATAGCTCAGTATTTGTATGTTGTATATTACATATTTATATATTATAGTATTGTAGTCTTTTTTGCTCATCTTTATCAAGATTGCTAATAATGATCAATCTGACTGCATATAACAAAATCATGTCATTGAGAACTACCATATCCACAAAGGTGGATATAAACCATACATTTTATTATTGTCAATAAAGATAAGCCTAAAGAGGACCTGAGCGAGAAATGATAAAATAAAACACCTGGCTGAAAACATCCTGTAGATCTCCCTGAAGAAGATGCTTCCATGTTAAAACCATCTCCTAGAGCTCCAACAGGGCCATCTAGGGGGAGAGAGAGCGAGAGAGACACAGAGACAGAGAGATGGTAGATAAAAAAACATTAAAGTAGAAAATATGGTAGATTAAGTTCATTCAAAGCAAGTTACTGTAATACAACTCTCGAAAAGTTTACTTTGAGATAATCTTTCTAATTCTACAGGATAAATAATGATATTTCATAAATTCCCTAAAAAGAGGTGGTTAAGAGTTAGGCCAGTAATTAAGCAAAGACCGTATTTCTCATCACCCTTAAATATATATTTTTTAACGTTTCAGCTAGTTGGTTCTGGTTCATCTTCCTCAGGATCTCCAGTGTAATCTTCACAGCTTCCTCAGGTTGGTAGGTCCCTACCATCTTATTGATAGTGTCCTTTCTGCCAGGGTACTCCAGTCGTCTCACTGGGATACAGAGGGAAACCTTCTACGCCTTCACATAAATGTATTCTGCACTGCTTTACCCAAATCATTCAGAGTGGCCAGCAGCAGCTCAGGAACAACTGCCATTGTGGGTCTTTTTACCTTTAGTTCACTAGACAAGTCAGTTAAGAAAAAAATTGTTATTTTCAATGACTGCCTAGGAACAGTGGGTTAACTGCCTTATTCAGGGTATTTTTACCTCGTCAGCTCGGGGATTCAATCTCACAACCTTTCGGTTACTAGTCCAACACTCTAACCACTAGGCTACCTGCCCCCCTGGGCTCCATGCACTGTGAACACAGAAATTTAGAACCAGGAACACATATAGCCCTTGGTTCTCTCCAGACCGGACTTCCCTTAACCAACACAAAAACATCCTGTGGTGTTCTGCAATAGCGTCGAACAGCCCCCGTAAAATGCAACTTTTAGGGAAGTTAGAAACCAATATACACAGGCAGTTAGAAAAGCCAAGGCTAGCTTTTTCAAGCAGAAATTTGCTTCCTGCAACACAAACTCAAAAAAGTTCTGGGACATTGTAAAGTCCATGGAGAATAAGAGCACCTCCTCCCAGCTGCCCACTGCACTGAGGATAGGAAACTCTGTCACCACTGATAAATCCCCTATAATTGAGAATTTCAATAAGCATTTTTCTACAGCTGGCCATGCTTTACACCTGGCCACCCCTACCCAGGTCAACAGCACTGCACCCCCCACAGCAACTCGCCCAAGCCTTCCCCATTTATCCTTTTCCCAAATCCAGTCAGCTGATGTTCTGAAAGAGCTGCAAAATCTAGACCCCCACAAATCAGCCGGGCTAGACAATCTGGACCCTTTCTTTCTAAAATGATCTGCCGAAATTGTTGCAACCCCTATTACTAGCCTGTTCAACCTCTCTTTCGTGTCATCTGAGATTCCCAAAGATTGGGAAGCAGCTGCGGTCATCCCCCTCTTCAAAGGGGGGGGGGGGGGGGCACTTGACCCAAACTGCTACAGACCTATATCTATCCTACCCTGCCTTTCTAAGGTCTTCGAAAGACAAGTTAACAAACAGATCACCGACCATTTCGAATCCCACCGTACCTTCTCTGCAATGCAATCTGGTTTCAGAGCTGGTCATTGGTGCACCTCAATCTAGAAGAAAAAGAAACGCACACCTATTAAGACGAGGTGCTGGCTAGCGGAGTAGAAACTTGAAAATAAAAGAGAGCCGCACACTAAGAGCTCAGATGCAAAAATGTAATATCAACGTTTCGACAGCCAAGCTGTCTTCATCAGGGTATAATCACAAACACTGCGGGATGACTCGTTTATATAGTGTCAAAAGACACAGGTGTCTGTAATCACGGCCAAGAGTGGCCTAATATCATTGATTAATAATCAAATATTAAAATGTCATACAAAGAACAGCATACAAACAAATGGATAGCATACGATCATATATTAATTTAACTACACAAGTTTACAAACAATTACAATGGCAAAGTCACAATAGTCACAAGAATGGCTTCAGATCAAAGTCTACGTTGAGACCGAAGGGCGCAGGGGTCTTTAAATTAAAGATTCAGGCAGCCTCTCGTTTTAACAATAAATTATCAAGGTCACCCCCTCTCCTAGGGAGGGTGACATGTTCGATGCCAATGTAACGCAGAGACGAAATCGAGTGGCCTGCCTCCAAGAAGTGGGCCGCAACTGGATAAGTAAAGTTTTTACACCTAATGGTGCTACGATGCTCTGAGATACGTACTTTTAATTCGCGCTTTGTTTTACCTACATAATTTTTACTACAAGGACAAGTTATAAGATAAATAACTGCCTTAGTGGAGCACGTAATAACACCTTTTATTGGGATCGATTTCCCTGTTTGTGGGTGTTTGAAGGATCTACATGTATAAGTGCCATTGCATTGAGCACAGCCATTACATTTGTAATTTCCATCCAGTAGGGGCGCAAAAAGACATTGTTCAGGAATATCTTGGGGTGGTAAATCAGAGTTTACCAATTGGTCTCTGAGATTTCTGCCCCGCGAGAATATGACCAAGGGAAAGTCCGAAAACACATTACCGAGACTATCATCGGATTTTAGGATGTGCCAATGTTTGTGAACAATTCCCTTCATTTTTTCAGAGCACTTTGAATAGCGGGTAGTTAGAACGCAAGAATGCGTCTTTTTGCGAGACTGACCTTGAAAAAGGTCATGTCTCGTTTTGTTTTGAATTTTCTCAATGGCAATATTAATCTTATCATTCTTGTAGCCCCTCTCCTTGAACTTTATTTGCATCTCAGACATATTTCTGTCGGATTGTTTTTTGCAAATTCTTTTGATTCGACAGAATTGGCTGTAGGGCAAACTATTTTTCAAGGGAAGTGGGTGACAACTATCAGCCCTCAACAAACTGTTACGATCAGTAGGCTTCCTGTAAAGATCAGTGTATAGAACATTATCTTCACACAAGATCAGAAGATCAAGAAAACTGATTTGACGTGTATCAGATTGCATAGTCAATCTCAGATGCTCAGAACAGGAGTTAAGAAAAGCATGGAACGCCTGGAGCTGTTTTGCATCACCCCTCCATAGAACAAAAATATCATCAATATACCGTTTCTAAATAATGATGTGAGGCAAGAAAACATTTGAGAGGATTGAAAATAGACTGTTTCTCCATGTAACCCACATACAAATGAGCATAGTTAGGAGCCATGGGGGATTCCATAGCAGTACCTTTCGTCTAAATAAAGAAATCATTTAGAAACATGAAATAGTTATGCGTGAGTACTATTTCAGCCAATGTTACAATGCATGCACTGGAAGGTAGTTCATTAGGGTCACGATGCAGAAGAAAATGTCACATAGCTTCAATACCGCCCTCGTGTGGAATATTAGTGTATAATGACTCAACATCAAAAGCAACTAACAAGGTATTCTCAGGGAGAGGATCAAGAGATTTAATGATAGAGATCATACTGCTGGTGTTCTTTACAAAGGAGGGGAGCTGTTCTGCGAGTGGTCTAATAAAAAAGTCAACAAAAGTAGATAGAGGGGCCGTTACTGCATCAATGCCCGCTACAATAGTGCGCCCTGGAGGTTGTGTAACATTCTTGTGTAATTTCGGCAAAGTATAGAAAGTGGCAATTTTAGGGTGTTGAATAGCCAAAAAAAAGCATGTTCTTTTTTGGTTATCTGACCAGAACTTAAATACCCATCTAGGACAGTCAAGATAGTATTCTGAAATTGGGAAGTGGGGTCACTTCTGAGTTTCTTGTAAATGGTGTTGTCAAGCAGCTGTCTGTGACACTCATGTACATAAGCTGTCCTATCCATGAGTACAACCGACCCACCCTTATCAGCGGGACGAATAAGGACTGACGTATCAGATTGTAAATCAAGCAAAGCTTGTTTTTCATTCTTGGATAAATTATGGAAAGATTTGGATCCCTGTTTATTCTTAAGGAGAAGTCCAACATCATTTTCCACAAGTCTGCAATGTCTCTCGATAGAGTGATTGCGATTGGTTGGAGGTATAAAATAACTCTTGCTTCTAAAAGGAGTCGGAGTATGTGCAGGAGAGCAACCTACTGGTTCAATAGAAGTGTCAGAATTAGGGGAGCTAAAGTATTCCCTTAAACGGATGTTTCTAAAAAACTTAAACATGTCTACCTTAACATCAAAATCGTTGCACTGAGTTGTAGGCACAAAAGATAACCCTTTATTAAGCAAAGAGACATGGGCAGGGCTCAATATCTTGCTTGATAAATTAAAGACTCAGTCCCGTGGGTTCTGGGACCATGTGAACGGTCTCCTCTGCCTCTGAAAGTCGTTTCTTCTTACCCCGTCGGGTGCGACATCTCGTCGATGCGCGTGCCTGCGGCCTCCTCCGCCCTTCCGTCCGTCCAGTCTCTCGTTGAATAAAAAACTACCACTGGAAGCCGATGAGGCGCTGGTTGTGGAGCGTTGATCAGACAAGGGTGGATAGAAGTAAGCGGCATCCCTCCTGCGTCTGTCATGGAGAGGGGGAGCAGGACCTCTTTTGTCAGGGTTTCTCCAGAAGTAGACTTTACCATCGGTCTCGTCTTTTTTGTCTTGGTTGAATTTCTTGATTTCAAATTCCTTTATTTCTGTAGACAACTTGTCCTGGAGCGCTTGGTTAGTTTTCATCAGTTCATTGAATATGCCATCATCATTAACAATTGTTTGTAGAGCTGTGCGTTTGTCTTTAATCGTGTTATCCATTTCAATAAAATCCTTCAACTGGTCAACAATTAATGTCATTAAATCAATAGAGCATTTGTTCAGGATGGCACACCAGCGCTCACAGTAATCATCTGTGCGCTGTCCCAATGATGGTTCTTTTTGCCACCTGAGTCCCCGTGGAATAATGCCTCGACGCACATAATCACTAAGAGTAACTATATGTAGATGCGTTCTCGTCTGGCGCTTAGATAAATGTAATAGTTCTTTCGAGGGGTCGGAATTACCTCCCGGCATGTCAAAAAGGGACTCCGAAATAATGATCTTATCACGCTCCCTTTGACTATATTCAAAGTAATCTTGTCTGGGTCTATGACCAGTGTCAGGAAAATAATTATCATTCGGCATCGTTTAAGAGCTTTTTTTGTCGGTAGGGTGCTGTTTACTGGGTAACATAACGATCTAAAAGAAAAAGAAACGCACACCTATTAAGACGAGGTGCTGGCTAGCGGAGTAGAAACGTGAAAATAAAAGAGAGCCGCACACTCTAAGAGCTCAGATGCAAAAATGTAATATCAACGTTTCGACAGCCAAGCTGTCTTCATCAGGGTATAATCACAAACACTGCGGGATGACTCGTTTATATAGTGTCAAAAGACACAGGTGTCTGTAATCATGGCCAAGAGTGGCCTAATATCATTGGTTAATAATCAAATATTAAAATGTCATACAATGAACAGCATACAAACAACAAATGGATAGCATACAATCATAGATTAATTTAACTACACCGCCTCTCCTTCCAGTTCTCTGCCGCCAATGACTGGAATGACTGGTATTACATTTTTCATCTGAGCTCTGAGCTCTTAGAGTGTGCGGCTCTCTTTTAATTTCATGGGTGCACCTCAGCCATGCTCAAGGTCCTAAACGATATCATAAAATACAATACTGAAAGACAATTCATTGACCTGGCCAAGGATTTCGACTCTGTCAATCACCACATCCTCATCGGCAGATTCAATAGCCTTGGTTTCTCAAATGATTGCCTCGCTTGGTTCACCAACTACTTCTCCAACAGAGTTCAATGTGTCAAATCTGAGGGCCTGTTGTCTGGGCCTCTGGCAGTCTCTATGGGGGTGCCACAGGGTTCAATTCTTGGGCCGACTCTCTTCTCTGTATATATTAATGATGTCGCTCTTGCTGCTGGTGAGTCTCTGATCCACCTCTACGCAGACGACACCATTCTGTATACCTCTGGCCCTTCTTTGGACACTGTGTTAACAACCCTCTAGACGAGCTTCAATGCCATACAACTCTCCTTCCGTGGCCTCCAACTGCTCTTAAATGCAAGTAAAACTAAGTGCATGCTGTTCAACCGATCGCTGCCTGCACCTGCTCGCCCTTCCAGCATCACTACTCTGGATGTTTCTGATTTAGAGTATGTGGACAACTACAAATACCTAGGTGTCTGGTTAGACTGTAAACTCCTTCCAGACTCACATAAAACATCTCCAATCCAAAGTTAAATCTAGAATTGGCTTCCTATTTCGCAACAAAGCATCCTTCACTCATGCTGCCAAATGTAAAACTGACCATCTTACCGATCCTCGACTTTGGCGATGTCATTTACAAAATATCCTCCAACACCCTACTCAACAAATTGGATACAGTCTATCACAGTGCCATCCGTTCTGTCACCAAAGCCCCATATACTACCCGCCACTGCGACCTGTATGCTCTCGTTGGCTGGCCCTCGCTTCATACTCAACGTCAAACCCACTGGCTCCAGTTCATCTACAAGACCCTGCTAGGTAAAGTCCCGCTTTATCTCTGCTCGCTGGTCACCATAGCGTTCCAGCAGGTATATCTCACTTGTCACCCCAAAGCCAATTCCCCCTTTGGCCGCCTCTCCTTCCAGTTCTCTGCTGCCAATGACTGGAACGAACTACAAAAATCTCTGAAACTGTAAACACTTATCTCCCTCACTAGCTTTAAGCAGCAGCTGTCAGAGGAGCTCACAGATCACTGCACCTGTACATAGCCCATCTATAAATAGCCCAAACACCTACCTCTTCCCCTACTGTATTTATTTATTTATTTTGCTCCTTTGCACCCCAGTATTTCTACTTTGCACACTCATCTACTGTTAAATCTACCAATCCATTGTTTTAATTGCTATTGTCACGCCCTGGTCTAAGTATTTTGTGTTTTTCTTCATGTATTGGGTCAGGCCAGGGTGTGGCATCGGGTTTTTTTATTGTGGTGTGTTTTGTCTTGGGGTTTTGGTGTGTATGTATTGGGATTGTAGCTAGTGGGGTTATCTAGCAAAGTCTATGGCTGTCTGGAGTGGTTCTCAATCAGAGGCAGGTGTTTATCGTTGTCTCTGATTGGGAACCATATTTACGCAGCCATATTCTTTGAGTTTGTCGTGGGTGATTGTCTTGATGTCCTTGTTTGATGTTAGTTTACACTAGTATAGGTTGTTTTCGTTTCTTGTATTATTTTGTTTTGTTTTGTAGTGTTCATGTTTAGTTGTGTTTACGTTTGTTTAAATAAACATGGATCGCAATCGACACGCTGCAGTTTGGTCCGACTCTCCTTCACTATATGAAAACCGTTACAGCTATATTGTATTTACTTCGCCACCATGGCCTATTTATTGCCTTTACCTCCCTTATCTCACCTCATTTGCTCACATTGAATATAGACTTATTTTTCTACTGTATTATTGACTGTATGTTTGTTTTACTCTATGTGTAACTCTGTGTTATATGTGTCGAACTGCTTTGCTTTATCTTGGCCAGGTCGCAGTTGTAAATGAGATCTTGTTCTCAACTTGCCTACCGGGTTAAATAAAGATGAAATAAAAATAAAAATACATTTAAGTCTACGAATCACAAACCAAACTCAGTGCCTCCGTCTTTTATCCTCTCACTAAACTACTTTCATCAACGTTTACATTTTGTCTCGAGATCTATTTTTCGTTCATGTTATTAGCTCTCATGAGGTTTTCTGCTCAAAACTAGTCATTAGCTGACTACACCCATGAAACATCAAGTTGAATCCTGTCCTAAGGGTGGTTTTCTCATAATTTCATAACGTTATTTCATTACACACAACATATCCCATACTACTTACAGGATCGGATAGTCTTCAGCTCTTGCTGATGATGAGTCAGCTTATACCCAAGTGGGATGGGTTAGAGGCGTGTCTGATAAATTCAGGTCTACCAGTACCATGCAGGGCGTGATTTACTGTAGTAGGGAATGTAGAGAAGTCATAAGCCCTTAATCTAAACAAGGAAGGTAGAAACACAGTATGAGAGAGAAAACAGATGTACACTATAGATGTACAGTACGTTTTAGAGTAGCTACTGTACATAAACAGCAGGCCCCTCCCTATTCAATGAAGAAAAGTAACCAGAATAATTCAACTACAAAAGTTTAAATGGACAATGTAAAAAGTTTGTCATTTATTATACAGTTGAGTTCCTTTATTTCAGTCAGTAGACCTACACTGTTTTGTTGAGTGAATAACATGAGTCCAAACCTGCATTCCTGCAGGACCAGAAGATTGATGATTGATGATATACTGTCTGTCCTTTATGTTTACTTCCTGTTTTCTGTAAAAAGCATGAGCATGCATGAAAGAAGTACAAAGTTGTTTGGCCATCAAATACCACATTTTGGGCACAATACATATATAATATTACACAGGCTTTCTGCATATGACAAGATTTGATTTTGAAACTAAACTGAATTTTTAACACACACACACACACACACACACACACAGTCTTCCTCTGATAATGTGCTTTAAAACATGCTCATTAGCTGGTATGTTGGTCCAAAATGTTCAGGAGATATTCCATAAGACTCCTTTTCTGGCAGGATTTGTCTAAGTGGCGACCCTACTTTTTCACAGTGACGTTGTATGCAACAGGTCCTCTAAATGTGAACCCCAAGTAGAATGTGATGTTTTCATTGCCATAGGGCACGGAGGCTGCTTTCAGATGAGGAATAGTGAACTTCTTCTCTTTTGGGCCCTCAAGGTACACTATCCCATCTTCTGTCCACCCAGACACAGTCCTGAGGAGTTTTGCCATCTCTGGCATTTTCCACACCTCCCCACTGAACCACTCCAATCTCTTTCCTGAGATTGAGAGGACCTTTGTAATCGTTTCAACCTTGCTCTTGTGGACAATCTTGTCCCACCCACTTCCATTACTCAGGAAAAAGTGGGTGTAAATCCTTCATTTTGGTCCAGTAGCTCCTTTTGAGATACTCAACAGCTGATAGAACAAAATTGTATTTGGTCTATTTTTCAGGGTCTGTGTCATGATCTTCTGGCCAGAAGAGCAAGATGAGCAGGAACAGAGCACTGGACAGGCACTTCCGTTTCTCTTTTGGGAACTGCTGACTGAGTTTCTGAAGGTCTTTCAGAGCAGCCAACTTTGGAGATTGGGTTGTAAGGCAACTCAGAGCAATATGAGCTGCTATGTAATTGACAAGATCCATTTGATCCAGCCTGGCCATCAGAGGGTTGCTGGGGTAGAGCGATATGATATTCTCTAGGACTTTGACTTGGTCTCTTTCTTTCTGGTCAGTCAGAAGGGAGAATATTGAAGTTATATTCCCCCCACCAAGCCGGTAAAGGATCATGCGTTTCATGAAAGGAGTTAAACTGCCAGGGTTCAACTGGCACAGCTTTGGGGCAATGCTGATAGAGGCATCACTGAAATATTTACCATACTCAGAGGATTTTCTTACCAACCATTTCATTGGATGGCTTATTTTCATCTCAGAGCTTTCAATTGTCTCCTCCTCATCTGCACTGATGTCTGTCTGGAAGTAACTCAGGTCCTCCGAGATCCACTCCAGGGCTTCATGCAGTGTCATTTGAAGGCCTTTCAAAATGCTGTGAAAATTCTCCCAGTTCTTCTTCACTTCCTCAGGAATGTAATCAGTGAGCAGGTACTTCATACATTCTGAGTGGCCATACATTTTGCTTGTTGCCAATTATCTCGATAAATTATTTTAATCGTTTGACAGCCCTAAAGAATAGACATTTTCAACGTCCGTTAAATGACGTCTTTTAAACTTTAACTTAAAACTGAAAATGAACGTGACTGCAATGTCAGACAGAGAAGCCTTTTCAATATCTTCTCTCTCATTGGGGTCTGTCTAAAAATGATAGTAAGACAAAAACAGTATGCCATAGCTCTATGCCTATGTTGGTGTGAATGGTGCAGATCTCTTGTAAAGAGATGCCTTTGCACAGTGCCCAAGACGTTAGCCAAAACTCTGGTGGAATGATCTCTCAGAATCTCCAGGGGCTGTAAACCCTTGCTATTATAAGTATATAATAGCCTCCTCCAGAATCCAATGGGATTGCTGTTGATGAGAGAGGGGCCCACGTTTGCAAGGGGGCGCCCAAGAAATTAAGAGTAGGTCACCCTTTTGCCATGCTCTAGTTCTACCCAAGTAGAAGCGCAACACGTGTACTGTACATAAACGACGGAGACGCCCTTCTTCTGTAGAGTAGAAGGGCAGCGGGTGGAAATCAATTAGCTCCAAGGTGATACAATTGTAATTGCAGCTGACCTTAGGCATAAAGGTGGGATTGAGTAACAAAGTTACTTGGGGGAACCCTGGGGAAACTGTAGGCATGAATGGTGGACTAAAGTGCATGCAGCTCGCTCACTCGCTTTACAGAGGTAAGGGCAATCAGCAAACCTGTCTTAAAGGAGAGATATTTAAAACTCTACGCATTCCAGCTGCTCAAAGGTTTCTGAGAAATTGCATCAAGCACAATAGACTGGTCCAAAGACGGGGTTAAAGGCTTGGTTGGGGATTAGACGTAAGCGATACACTTCCTTCATGAAACACTGTGGGTGTTACTCTACTCTAGTTGTCAAAGCCTAGATGACAGGCCGAGAAAGCTGCTAAATTGATCTAAACAGTGATGTCACGCCGTGACCTTAGAGAGCCTTTTTATTTCTCTATTTGGTTAGGTTGTGATTTGGGTGGGCATTCTAGTTTGTCTGTTTCTTTGTTGGCCCGGGTATGGTTCCCAATCAGAGGCAGCTGTCTATCGTTGTCTCTAATTGGGAATCACACTAAGGCAGCCTTTTTTCCACCTGTGTTTGTGGGTAATTATTTATTTTCTGTGAGTGTTTGTGTGCGCCACGTTCGGTTTCTGTTTACCTGTTTTTTTGTGAAGGTTTCACTCCTAGTAAAGATGTGGAATTACATGCACGCTGCGCCTTGGCTCATTTATGACAGTTTGAATACAGTGAACGTGACAAGTTAACTGTTTTGGTCACACCACCAGCCTGTCCAGGGCCCCGTTCTGATGCAGGGGGGTCACTCACCACCTGGGACTGGATCAAATGAAAAACCTTATTGATCCCCACTGGCAAACACACACACATGTATACTACCAGTATACATTAGACATTACAGTTAGGTCTACTGTCCACAGGATGGCAGGGGAAGAGTACGTCTATCTTTGATTGGATTGGATCTGGATGTAGAAATTGAGAGCATTGCTAGAAACATACTGTACTGCAGAAACATCCAAATCACCCTAGATAATTATCTGATCTCCATCCTCTTTAAAGTCCATTTAGGGCCCTACGTTTTTCCTACCCAGATGTCATGAAATACCTTGAAGTAGGACAGACAAAAGGTTTCTCCTACCTGTCCAGCGATGAAGATAATAGGAGTAGTCTCCTCTCTGGAAGGTGTCCAGACTATCCCCGTCATCCCATAACAGGTCACCCCATGCCCAGCCCCCAGCAGACAGAGCCACCGTCAGGAGGAAAGGGTTACTGCGATAATTTGAAGTGGTCAAGGCTGGCTCCTGTATCTCCGTTAGAGGGGGTTTTGCGGGTATTTTTCATTGAAAAAGCATATACACTACATGACCAAAAATATATGGACACCTGCTCTTCAAACATCTAATCCAAAATCATGGGCATTCATTTTGAGTTGGTCCACCCTTTGCTGCTATAACAGCCTCCACACTTCTGAGAAGGCTTTCCACTCAATGTTGGAATATTGCTGTGGGGACTTGCTTCCATTCAGAGCATTAGTGAGGTCGGGCACTGATTTTGGGCGATTAAGCCTGGCTCTAAGTCAGCATTCCAATTCATCCCTAAGGTGTTTGACGGAGTTGAGGTCCCAGTCACGTTCTTCCACACTGATCTCGACAAACCATTTTTGTATGGACCTCGGTTTGTGCACATGGCATTGTCATCCTGAAACAGGAAAAGGGCCACCCCCAAACTATTGACACTAATTTTGAAGCACAGAATCGTATAGAATGTCATTGTATGCTGTAAAGTTAAGATTTCCCTTCACTAGAACTAAGAGGCCTTGCCCGAACCATGACAAACAGCCTCCACCAAACATTACAGTTGGCACTATGCATTGGGGTAGGTAGCGTTCTCCTGGCATCCTCCAAACCCAGATTCGTCCTTTGGACTGTCAGATGGTGAAGTGTGATTCATCACTTCAGAAAACACGTTTCCACTGCTCCAGAGTCCAATGGCAGCGAGCTTTACACCACTCCAGCCGATGCTTGGCATTGCGCATGGTGATCTTAGGCTTGTGTGCGACTGCTCGGCCATGGAAACCCATTTCATGAAGCTTCCGACGAACAGTTCTTGGCTGATGTTGCTTCCAGATGCAGTTTGGAACTCGGTAGTGAGTGTTGCAACCAAGGACAGATGATTTTTACACGTTACGCGCTTCAGCACTCGGCGGACCCATTCTGTGAGTTTGTGTGGCCTACCACTTCGCAGCTGAGCCGTTGTTGTTCCTAAAAGTCTCCACTTCACAATAACAGCACTTACAGTTGACCGGGGCTGTAGCAGGGCAGAAATTTGACGAACTGACTTTGTCGGAAGGTGGCATCCTATGAAGGTACCACATTGAAAGTCACTGAGCTCTTCAGTAAGGTCATTCTACTGCCAATGTTTGTCTATGGAGAGTACATGGCTGTGTGCTCGAATTTATACACCTGTTAGCAACGAGTGTGGCTGAAATAGCCGAATCCACTAATTTGAAGGGATGTCCACGTACTTTCACCATATTCCAACAGTCATCTCTCCCTCTCTTTTTCTCTCTCCTCCTCACTCTCTTTCTCCACCTCCTGAAGGGGAGTGTCGACACACTTTTGTATATATAGTGTAAATACTGATAATAGTTTAAGACAGGCAACAGGCTTTACTGTACACACTGAACAACACAGAAAGCTGACAAAAGCTCCAAAACATTGTCAGATTAGTATTCCACTGAGTATTTTGTTTTACATTTCATTACACAGTTTCACAAAATAATTCTGGGTCTCTTGTTCTATGACAAATAACAGTTAGGGTTTGAGGGGAATCTGAGAGAGATGGACAGAGAGGGAAAGGGGGACAGAGAATATATCAACACAGTAAAAAAGATGTTGCAATAGTATCCAAATGTTGAAGAGAGCGAGCGAGAGAAGAGTGGATAATGGAAATTGAAGAAAAGAGGAGTAGAGGGCATGGCCACAGTGTCTGCGGAGGTGTGTGCGTGGTAGAAGAGTGTGTAGAGGAATGGCAGGAGAGAGTAACGTAACATCACCACGCTACGCATGGCTGCCTGGGCTTCCTGCTCAAACACATAGGGCTCCTGGGGCTACACACACAAAAACACACACACACACACACACACAACTAGAGTTACCTCCAATCATAATACATGGGACCGATGGACTGTTACATACAGTGCATTCGTAAAGTATTCAGACCCCTTCACTTTTTCCACATTTTGTTACGTTACAACCTTATTCTAAAATTGATTAAAACATCCTCATCAATCTACACACAATACCCCATAATGACAATCCAAAATTGGTTTAAAACTATTTTTCCTCACCAATCTACTACACACAATACCCCATAATGACAATCCAAAATGGATTTGAAACAATTTCTCCTCATCAATCTACACACAATACCCCACAATTACAAAGCGACAACAGTTTTTAGAAATGTTTGCAAATGCATTAAAAATAGAAAACAGAAATACATTTTGTACATAAGTATTCAGACCCTTTGATATGAGACTCAACATTGAGCTCAGGTGCATCTCGTTTCTATTGATCATCCTTGAGATGTTTCTACAACTTCATTGGAGTCCGCCTGTTGTAAATTCAATTGATTGGACATGATTTTTACCTGTATTTACCTGTATATAAGGCCCCACAGTTGACAGTGCACATCAGAGCAAAAACCAAGCCATGAGGTCGAAAGAATTGTCCATAGAGCTCCGAGACAGAATTGTGTTGAGGCACAGATCTGGGGAAGGGTAGCAAAAAATGTATTTAGCATTGAAGGTCCCCAAGAACACAGTGGCCTCCATCATTCTTAAACAGATGAAGTTTGGAACCACCAAGACTCTTCCTAGAGCTGGACGCCTGGCCAAAGTGAGCAATCGGGGAAGATAGGCGTTGGTCAGGGAGGTGACCAAAAACCCGATTGCCACTCTGACAAAGCTCCAGAGTTCCTTTGTGGAGATAGGAGAACCTTCCAGAAGGACAACCATCCCTGCAGCACTCCACCAATCAGGCTTTAACGGTAGAGTGGCCAGACGGAAGCCACTCCTTAGTAAAATGACAGTTTGCCAAAAGGCACCTAAAGACTCTCAGACCATGAGAAACAAGATTCTCTGGTCTGACGAAACCAAGATTGAACTATTTGGCCTAAATGCCAAGCCTGACATCTGGAGGGAATCTGGCACCATCCCTACGGTGAAGCACGGTGGTGGAAGCATCATGCTGTGGGAATGCTTTTCAGCGGCAGGGACTGGGAAACTAGTCAGGATCGAGGGAAAGATGTACAGAGAGATCCTTGATAAAAACCTACTCCAGAGCGCTCAGGACCTCAGACTGGGGGGAAGGTTCATCTTCCAAAAAACGATTTAATCCAATTTAGGATAAGGCTGTAATCTAACAAAATGTTGAAAAAGGCAAGGAGTCTTAATACATTCCGAATGTACTGAACTTGCGTGTGGGTAGTTTGAACTCTTCCGGTTTTATTATGTGGTCCTATGGAGTCATTGGTTTACTATTAAAACATTTGAACATGCATGAAATTTCATGTTACTATTTTAGCAGTTTGCATTGTTCAGACATTTGTTAAAAGAAACAGTCACACAATAACCATTCAAAACAAACAAATAGTTATGGTAACTTTAATAGACAGGAGTTTTAATTACAAAATTAAAACTATAACTATTTTTGTGTTAGTCATTTTTCATACAAAAAGACAACAATATTAAAGCTGGGTATAAACAAATACATCAAATTAAAATGTAAAAATCCTATAGAGGGGACATTTTACTGGAAAAACAATGAATAAATGACTAAGAAAAGTACAAAGGTCATAAAATACGACCTTGTTGTGGTTACAATAGATATAAATAATATTACACAGGTTTGATGCACAAGATATAATATAAAGATATAAAATGTTCTTTAAGAAAGAAAGAAACATATCATGACTAAATATTTAACAACACATTTCTGAACATATTTCATTATTTTCAGTCCACATACCTAATGGTAGGTAATCTGGTCTAAATGGACTACACTTGCTGCGAAGTATTCAAACATAAATAATATTACATTTACAGCAAGCAAAATATCCATCCATTGCCTTACATATAGGCTACATTCTGTGATATGAAATTCAATTCATAGTCTTTTGAGAATAAACTGAAAACACAATTTCAACAACCAAAACATTACAAAATATATTTAGAAAATCTTCTTCTTCTGACATTGTGTTGTACAAGTTCTGTACATTAATTTCTATGTTGAGATATTCAAAAACAGGCTGCCTTGTCTGGAGGCATCTATCTAACCTCTTTGCTTTCTATTGCGACCCTACCTTTTCACAGTGATGTTGTATGCAACAGGTCCTCGGAATGTGAAGCCCAAGTAGAATGTGACATTTTCACTGCCATAGGGAACTGAACCAGCATGCAGAGAGTGGATGGCAAACTTTTTTGTAGGACCAACAAGGTAGACTGTCCCATCTTCAGTCCAGCCAGAAACACACTTGAACAGCTTTGCAATCTCTGGCATTTTCCATACCTCCCCACTGAGCCACTTAATTCTCCTCTCTGGCAGTGAGAAGAGCTTTGTGATTGATGCAACTTTGCTCTTATGGACAATCTTCTCCAATCCAATTCCATTACCAAGGAAAACATGAGTATAAAGCCTTCTCTTTTTGGGGGGAATATCCTTCATTTTGGCCCAGTAGCTATCTTCAAGGCTTTCAACAGCAGAGTGGACAATGTCATATTTCCTCTCTTTTTCTTCATCACTGTCATGCTCCTCTGGCCAGAACAGCAAGGTTAGTAAGAACAGAGCATCGGACAGGCATTTTTTTCTGTCCTGTGTAAACTGATTACTGAGTGTCTGAAGTTGTTTGAGACCAGCTAGCTTTGTAGACGGAGTTGAAAGGCAACTCAAAGCAATATGAGTTGCTATGTAGTTCACAAGATCTTTTTGATCCAACCTCGCGCTCAGTGGGTTGGAAGGATACAGTGATATGATATCTTCAAGAATTTTGACAGGGTGTTTCTTTTTGACTTGGTGTTGATCTTTCTTCTGTTTTTGTTCTTTATCTCTCAGGCTCTGTGGGTTTTCATCTTTCTGCTCGGTAAGGAGAGAGAAGATCGTAGTTAAATTCCCTCCACCGAGATTATAAATTGCCATGCGTTTCGTGAAAGGAGTTACACTTTGCGGGTTTGATTTGCATTGTTTTAAGATAGCGCTGACAGACACATCACTGAAGGTCTTACCGTAGAATGAGTACTTGTTTGTCAACCAATTCTTTGGATGGCTCATTTTCTCTGAACTTTGAGCTGAGGTTCCTCTATTTGCAATGGGCTTATGCACTGACCAATTCTTTGGATGTTTTTTGTCAAGGTTTTCAGATGCCTCTTCCTGATCTGAACTGATGTCTGTTTGGAAGAAACTTAGGTCTTCTGATATCCAGTCTAGTGACTCATGTAATCTCTTTCGAAGGTTTTTGAGTTTGCTGTGAAATTTTTCCCAGGGTTTCATCACTTCTTTTGGAATGTAGTCCTCAGTGAGAAGGTAATTTAGACGTTCAGTGCAGCCATTGGCGGTTTTGTCTGAAAACACAGGCATTGAGAACATGAGCTTTAATAGACTGCATCCAACAGTTACTGTTCCAAAAAAGCCTGCATTATTCATAGTTTCTGGGTCTGAGATTGCAATTGTCTCACATTTCTGGAAGCATTCCATAGCTTTCAGTGCAGTTTCAACAGCACCTGCTATGTTTTCTGCTGTCTTTGGTACTTGGTCAATTGCATTACACTTGGCATCGAACCATCTTCTATACACATGACCTTTGGTGTCCAGGATGAAGGAGTTATTTGGCAGTTTTGTTTCTGCCTTTACTGCCCACACTTCTGCCTCCTCAAACTTTTCATAGCAGTAATTCAAACGAGCAAGTTGCTGTGCAAAGAATGCATCTTGGTCGAAACGTTTATGAGCCTCTTCCAAAAGCTTGATTGCCTTTTCGGGTGTTTCCTTTCTCACAAGCTCAATGAGAGGTGAGAATAAGCTATCGGATTTGTCACCTTTATCAACTCTGTAGCGCCTCATGAACAGGTCTCTCAGAAATGTCACATAGGGCTCTCTTGCAAACCTGTGCTGAAAAAGCACATCTTCATGAAGGAGATCCATAGCCACCTTTTCTTGTTGTTGTTCATTATCCAACAGCTGATGGAGAATTTCCTTTGCAACTCTTGGATGAATGATTTTGACTGCTTGAATGTGTGTCTTCTCATCATTCGAGTGTGTGAACAAAAGCTTGGCCTGCTCACTCAAATGCTTCTCAAAAGCATGCTGGGGGAATCTTTTCTGTTCCGTCTCCTTACGTTGATCAGATTTGTTAGCTGTGGTCAGCGTTGTAAATGTTAGCAGGGCTTCACAATGTGACTGAGAGATGAAGGAGTTCTGCACGAAAATGTTGAGCAATGCAACATACTTAATTAGGCGAGTCACAGCGGATTCATGATCGATGCCCTTTAACAAATCTTTCACAAAATGCTCAACATATTCTGGTTTAAAGTCTTCACTCATCAAGACAAAGGTCAAGATGGATTCTAGCTGATACTCTTTTTCAAGGCTCTCACGTTTTGTGGCAAATAGTCTTTTCTCTTCTGGAGACAACTTCTGAGTCACAGCAAAACTCTGCAGGTTCTTGTACATCTTCTCTGGATCATAAGAGAAACTGCAGCTTAGCAAAACAAAACAGAGGGTCCCTTGTTTTATTTTCTTTGTGCTGATAGCAACCTCTAATTCTTTCCTAATGTCATCAACGTAATCCCATGTACTGTCTTCCACAAGTAAGAGCACTGGGAGACACTTCTGAGGATTTGTTTCCTCATACTCTCTGAGCTGGACAGCATGTTCAGATACAGTGGCTGCCGAGTATGACGGCTTCACAACAGCACATCTTAGGTCTTTCCTATTGTTCCACAACACCTGCCTTGCCACTGTGCTTCCACCGCTTCCTGGGTGATGGTAGATGTTGATACTGTTCACAGGCACTTGGGCTGCACCCCACTTCAAAATGTCACTGAGACACTTGGATACTTCCCTGTATGCATCCCGTTGAATAACTTCTCCAACAAACTTCTTCTCTGCAAGCCAGAAATTCAACCAGGTCACTTTTCCCCCGTGGTAAAACTGTCTTTCAATGTTGTCCATCTCTTCTTCGATGAAGTCCTCACTTGTTTCATCACAAAGGTCAACACTCAGGATATCCAAAGAATGCATTTGTTCCTCCTCACGAGTTTCAAGATGGCACTGTCCTTTAACATAGACAGGCAAGTGTTTGGAGGCTCGAGAAGTTACAGGTTGAATTTGCTGCAGTGTCGCATCTACATGGCTCATTTTCATCCCGACAACACTGGAACTGTTCACAGTTTCTGTTTCACATGAACCTTCAGCAAAGCGTTGCCATTTCTGATAGTTATCCTCAGATTCTGAGATGCAGATGATGTCTTCATGACCCTCCATATCAGTGAAGAATTCCAAGAAAGTGTGCAAGAGTGGTTTCTCGACTGGGGATGTCAGGAGGAAAATCACAGAAAATGTTCCTTTTGGCAAGATCTGTTTGCAGATCAGTGACACGGATTCCCTGAGGAGTGTCATTTTTGTTTTGATCCATGTCATTTCATCGGAGGGAATTTCATTTCCTTGATAGTCATTGCGCCCATTGCAAAATATCCAGCTAGTTTGCTCAAACAAATGCAGATGCCTTTCAAATTCTTCAACACTCATGTTGCTTGGAATCTTGTAGCTCTGAAGAAAATGCATATTTGCGGCATGGTGCTGAATGTATTTACTGCACAGTCCGGACAGCCTGGAATCTGGGTCAAAGTCGAACACACAGAATATTTTCAAGTTGAGTAAGAAGTCAATGCTGCTCAAGTCATCTTGTTTGAATTTGTTAGTGACTAGAATGTACCATTTCTCATTTGCAATGAATTTCTTGCCACTAGTTATTAGCTTTGTGAGTTTCCTTCCAAGGTCTTCACAGATGTCTGGTGTGTTGCTGGGGCAATGCTCCGCTTTCTCTCTCTGGTCATCTCTATCTCTGACTCGCTGGTAGAAGACATTTTCGTCACTCACTGGCTCTGTTTTTGACCCTACCCTGCGATAGATTGTTTTCTTTTCAAGCTCAATCTTGTTAGTTGACTCTTTGAAGTTCGGCAGGCGGACAGAGTACACTCTGTTCTTTACAATGCTTATGGAGGGCACAATATCCACCTCCACCACATACCTTGTTTCTGTACTTTTTATGTCCATGACCTCTATGAACTGAGGTGGTCGAATGCATTGTCGCACATGTTCGCTGTCAGAGCTAGAAAAACATTTTTCTATGTGATCTAATGCATCGCTATATATGTCTTTTTCCAGCACTGGAACACCAATTATCTCACCGTGTACATAGCCGGCATCATCTTTACTGTCCATCACACCAAAGTGTATTGTGCCATTTGATCTGATATTCATGCAGCCAGTTCCGAATTTGAGAACCTCTTTGGCAAATTTTGCCTGTAGTCTTGTGCGGTCCAATTTGGTAGCATTGCG
The DNA here is from genome assembly GCF_013265735.2 of Oncorhynchus mykiss. Lineage (NCBI taxonomy): Eukaryota > Metazoa > Chordata > Actinopteri > Salmoniformes > Salmonidae > Oncorhynchus > Oncorhynchus mykiss. The sequence continues at coordinate 96,058,322 of NC_048576.1, read as the reverse complement.
AAGTGACTTATACTCATGACAGGGATATATCAGATCAAATGCACCAGATTCAGGTTGCAGAACATTATGTTTGGCATATGTGAAATCAATGCCTTCTTTACCCAATGGTCGTGGCTTGCAGTCCCTCTTTGTGGGTAACACACAGACAAGCTGATCTTGGTGTGCTTGTGGCTCCGCTTCTGGACAGATTTGGTCTGTTTCATCCTTCTTGTGATCAACATCTTTCTTTCCCTTTTTACCTCCCTTTTGTCTGCCATGACCACTTTGCTGACTTCCTTTAATTTCCTTTGTTTTTAGCCCTTTGTCTACAAACTCATTTATTTTTCTGATGATCAGCCGAGCCACTAAGGATGTAATTCCGGTCTCTTGTTTCAGATCATCTTCTGTAAGTTCTAAAATAATTTTTCCATTGACCTCCTCCTTTTCAAGTTTCTGAATATACTGCTCTTTCACTCCTATAGATCTCATCCAAGAGCTGACGTCAGACTCTGTCCATTTCTCAATTGGCAGCATACCAGCGTCTTCCACTGTGTCGTGAAAAACAAAGTCATAGATTATAAAACAAACATACACAGCAAAGTCACAAAAACAACTGTTCTTTCCATTATTCAATTTGATATCTCACGTGGGATTCACCAGAATCTCAGAAGCTCAATGAACCTATTACACATGTCTGTAGGAGGCAGACAGGTTGAGTGGTGAATGAGGTGAGCCCCATCCCTCATTATAAGGGGCTACTCACCCGCCCTCTGGTTATTCTTACCTCTCTTCCACACAAATAGTACTACTCTAAGCTCTCATCAGCATGACTTGATCTGTTTTCCTGTTCAACTGTTCACTAGTGTGCCGCAAGGAAAGTTTGCTTCAGGTAGAATGAGCTTTTCCTCTTTTTCTTCCCTTTGTCTCCTGTGAAAGCTAGCATCACATGACTAGCTACTGGGACAACCTGGCTAGCTCACCCCAAGGCTAGCCATCATACTGACTAGAGGGTAGAAATGCTAGCTCTCTCTCTCTTTTAGCTCAATCCACTACCATGCCACTTTGACTAGACCCTTTGTCCTAGCGTCACTGCTTATTGGTCGGGAGCCACACTTTTGGTTGTTGCAAGAGTAGCAAAGCGCTAGCTTCCTTTTGCTCACATTGTGCTAACTAGCTAGGGAACTAGCCCCACGAGGCGAAAGCTAGCTACGTTCACATTGTTAAAGGATTAGCTTTCTCCGGCTAGCACTGTGCTAACTTGCTACATGCTTCATCTCCTGTGGTAGCTAGTGTCACACAGCTAGCTACTGAGACTTGGTTAGCCCCTCGTTGGAAAGCAAGCTATCCAGGAGTTTCCTACATGCATATTTGGTAGCACAAGCACTGCTATCTATAACAACCTTAGCCTTAGTGCTGGTTGCTGTTACTCTTCCACCTATGGTGGTATCACCAGCTTGCTCTCTTGTTTAGTGCATCTAATGTTCACTTTTTTCGTTGGCTAAACTGACTGGTTACACCTCAAAAAAAATCTCTAGACTGACGAACACTTCTCGCGCGGATAACGAGGTGCTAGCGACGACTATCATGCGCATAATCCAGTTAGCAATTCTTTATAACACCCAGAGTTATAAAGGGTCCCCGTACACCATGTGAAACAAACATGCTCAGGCAGCTCTCTGACGAGTCCTGCAAGTTTTGTAAGGTTTTAACCAAGTACCAGCTTGTGCTAGCATAAGCTACGCCATTAGCTGTCACGACGAAAGCTAGCTAGCTACCAACATCTAGCTCAGTGGCCACCAACATTTTCTGAGTGAAGATCACTTTGAGTCAAAATGCAAGCCAAGATCTACCGGTCAGATGTTTTTTAAGTCATGCTTATGCAACATTAACCAATTAAAAACAGCTCTGTAGCAATGAGGTTTGTGCAGTAGGCTATAGGCTCAATACATTATCACTGCTTATTGGCTATGCCTGAATTGTCCTACCAATGGTGTTCTTCTCAGATCATTTAGATTTAAAAAAAAACAACATTTTTTAATGTGGTATTTGATCACACTGGTAATAGATAATTTGGTGTATTACTTGTGAAGCACGGCTAAGTTAGCATAATTTGCTTTAAAAAGAAAATACTGGACTGATGGCTTGTATTGATTTTGATTTGATTTATTTGATGGTCAGTCTTAGGGGAGGGAGCAGCGGTGAGGCTGCCTCTCAATCCCAAATCAAACTAAACTCGTCCCAGAGAATGGCACAAGCCGCTAATAATAACAACGCAAGCTCAGTAGTGGTGTGTGGGTAAAAATCACTGGGGAAGACAGAAAAAAAGCCATATTACAGCCTGTGTTGTGATAATTGCACTGTTTGCTCTTTAACCTGTTAGGTCATATGCCTTGCAACTGTGAAATATAGGCGTAAAGGCCGAGACAATAAGAAGACACAGTGGCAGAATACATTCAACCACACCTTTGTTTCATCAAAAAACAGGAGAACAACCTCTGTCCAGTGAAGTCCACAAAGCATATTGCATGTAACAAACAGTATCATGACCTACAGCGCGGTCAAGCAAGTTATTGTTGCCGACATTTGACCACTAAACTACTATTGATTTCGAACCATTGAGAGTTACCTTAAGTCCCAAAGAAAACAGGAACTGCCGACACTTTTCCAGCACCAATTCAACATCATCAAATCACCTATGCTTAGTCTAATACAGTGACAACCAAAAGATACCAAAAACAATTTAGTCCAATCAAAGTAAGCTAAATGATGTGGCTGTCCATGGTTCTGATGTGTCTGTGTGTGCATGTGTGGGAATGTGTCGCGTTCGTACAAGTAGAATAAATATGTTGACTCACTCTACTTGTATAAAACGCCAATGTCATCCTCCTCTCTTTCATGTTGACGAAATGGTCTATCACTCCGTCATACAGTACACAATTTTTTGTTGTCTTAGGCAACCTGGCTAAAATGCCTGCTCATAGCCTAACTTCCTTTCATGGGCAACAATGAGCCAGCTAGCATACTACATCTAGCTACATATCGTCGGATGTGGCAGGGCTTGAAAACTATTACGGACTACAAAGGGAAACCCAGATGCGAGCTGCCCAGTGACACGAGCCTACCAGATGAGCTAAATGCCTTTTATGCTCGCTTCGAGGCAAGCACCAGCTGTTCTGGACGACTGTGTGATAACGCTCTCAGTAGCCGATGTGAGCAAAACCTTTAAAAAAGGTCAACGTTCACAAAGCTGCGGGGCCAGATGGCTTAATAGGACGTGTACTATCACAGTGCCATCAGTTTTGTCACCAAAGCCCCATACACTACCCACCACGACGAACTGTACGCTCTCGTTGGCTGGCCCTCGCTTCACCCTCGTCGCCAAACTTACTGGCTCCAGGTCATCTACAAGTCTCTGCCAGGTAAAGCCCCGCACTCTCAGCTCACTAGTCACCATAGCAGCACCCACTCGTAGCACGCGCTCCAGAAGGTATATCTCACTGGTCACCCCCAAAGCCAATTGATCCTTTGGCCGCCTTTCCTTCCAGTTCTCTGCTGCCAATGATTGGAACAAACTGCAAAAATCACTGAAGCTGGAGACTCATATCTCCCTCACTAGCTTCACGCACCAGCTGTCAGAGCAGCTCATGGATTACTGCACCTGTACATAGCCAATCTGTAAATAGCCCATCCAACTACCTCATCCCCATACTGTATTTATTTATTTTTGCTCCTTTGCACCCCAGTATCTCTACTTGCACATGCATCTTCTGCACATCTACCATTCCAGTGTGTAATTGCTATATTGTAATTACTTCGCCACCATGGCCTATTTATTGCCTTATCTTACCATATTTGCACTCACTGTATATAGACTTTTTGTTTTCTTTTGTTCTACTGTATTATTGACTATGTTTTGTTTATTCCATGTGTAACTCTGTGTTGTTGTATGTGTCGAACTGCTATGCTTTATCTTGGCCAGGTCGCAGTTGCAAATGAAAACTTGTTCTCAACTGGCCAACCTGGTTAAATAAAAGGGGGAGAAAAAAATATAGATATATTTGAGTTGACCTACCGCCAACAGCGTGAAACATACAAATAGTTATAGGAACGCAAGGCTTTATTGTTGTTGTTTTTTTATATATAATATTTTTATTCACAGTGAATGAAAGCTAAAACATAACGACAGTACATTTTTCTCCTTTTTGTACCCCCTCGCAGAATGCCTCCAAACACATTTAAAAAGAAAGGGAAAGTCATTGAGTTACAGTTAAAGTCAGAAGTTTACATACACGTAGGTTGGAGTCATTAAAACTTGTTTTCCAACCACTCCACAAATTTCTTGCTAACAAACTATACTTTTGGCAAGTCGGTTAGGACATCTATTTTGTGCATGACTGTCACGCCCTGGCCATAGAGAGGCTTTTATTCTCTATTTTGGTTAGGCCAGGGTGTGACTAGGGCGGGCATTCTAGGTTCTTTATTTCTTTGCTTTCTATTTCTTTGTTTTTGGCCGAGTGTGGTTCTCAATCAGAGGCAGCTGTCTATCGTTGTCTCTGATTGGGAATCATACTTAGGCAGCCTTTTTCCCCACCTGTGTTTTGTGGGTAGTTATTTTCTGTTTAGTCTCTGTTACCTGACAGAACTGTTCGCGTTCGTTTTGTTACTTTGCTTGGGTTTCTTTGATCAATAAAATCATGAACACTTTCCACGCTGCGCTTTGGTCCACTATTCCTTACAACGACGAGCGTGACAATGACACAAGTAATTTTTCCATCTATTGTTTACACACAGCTTATTTCTCTTGTAATTCACTGCATCACAATTCCAGTGGGTCAGAAGTTTACATACACTAAGTTGACTGTGCCTTTAAACAGCTTGGAAAATTCCAGAAAATGATGTCATGACTTTAGAAGCTTCTGATAGGCTAATTGACATAATGAGTCAATTGGAGGTGTACTGTGGTTGTATTTCAAGGCCTACCTTCAAACTCAGGGCCTCTTTGCTTGACATCATGGGAAACTCAAAAGAAATCTGCCAAGACCTCACAAAATATTGTAGACCTCCACAAGTCTGGTTCATCCTTGGGAGCAATTTCCAAATGCCCACGTTCATCTCTAAAAACAATAATAACAAGTATAAACACCATGGGACAACGCAGCGGTCATACCGCTCAGGAAGGAGACGCGTTCCGTCTCCTAGAGATGAACATACTTTGGTGCGAAAAGTGTAAATCAATCCCAGAACAACAGCAAAGGACCTTGTGAAGATGCTGGAGGAAACCAGTACAAAAGTATCTATATCCACAGTAAAACGAGTCCTATATCGACATAACCTGAAAGGACGCTCAGCAAAGAAGAAGCCACTGCTCCAATACCGCCATAAAAAAAGCCAGACTACAGTTTGCAACTGCACATGGGGACAAAGATCGTATTTTTTGGAGAAATGCCTTCTGGTCTGATGAAACAAAAATAGAACTGTTTGGCAATGATGAACTTTGTAATGTTTGGAGGAAAAAGGGGGAGGCTTGCAAGCCGAAGAACACCATCCCAACCGTGAAGCACGGGGATGGCAGCATCATGTTGTGGGGGTGCTTTGCTGCAGGGGGAACTGGTGCACTTCACCAAATAGATGGCATCATGAGGAAAGAAAATGTGGATATATTGAAGCAACATCTCAAGACATCAGTCAGGAAGTTAAAGGTTGGTCGCAAATGGGTCTTCCAAATGGACAATGACCCCAAGCATACTTCCAAAGTTGTGGCAAAATGGCTTAAGGACAACAAAGTCAAGGTATTGGAGTGGCCATGACCTCAATCCCATAGAAAATGTCTGGGCAGAACTGAAAAAGCGTGTGCGAAAATGTGTTGGTTTTAGGAACCGCATCAAATCTTTGAGACAAAGAGAGGCTAGGAGAGGAGGAGGATTGATAGATTTCCAATCCAATAAAATCCTGCGGGCCAACAGGGAGGCAATGGCAGATAGCGGTCTATATGTCAAGGAAGAATTGTTGTTTGGTACTACAAGATTAAAAATGTCTGCACTAGGCTGCAACTCTATATCAAATGTTTCAGAAAGTGTTTTGAATGTAGTGGACCAATCGTCTGCCAAACGAGGACAGTACCAGAAAATCTGAGTAAAGTCTGCCAAGGAGCTTTACACAGGTCACATATACCATCAATATTTTGGTAGAATTTTGACAATCTGACCTTGCTGAAATGGATACATATCACAAACTGTATAAGGCTGAGCCGGGCACAAGAGGAGCTTCCATTTACCCTAAGTAAGGCACTATTCCAGACTTCATCAGAGATATCTCCACCAATTTACTTTTCCCAATCAGATCAGATTTTATTAAGTGATGGGTTATCAAGGGGGATGATTATCAAAAAAAATCATGAGTCCCTTCAGTTGATAAGTTGGTTTCAAAAGGGCATCCAAACCTGATTCGGTGATAGAATTGGAAAGGCTTTGAGTGCGAATAAACTGGGTAGATTCCATTTGATAGCGAGGTCATCAAAATTGGCAAAGGTGCCATCAATATAAAGGTCAAACAGTAGGGCCATTCCTCTGCCACAGTCTAAAATCTGAATCCAGTTTGGCTGGAAGGAAGAGGTGACAGAATTGAGTTTGAATTGAGTTCAGAATTGAGTATTGACAACAATTGGATTGGATGTGTAGAGCAAAGTTGAAAGACAAAGATTGGAGGTGACTAAAGCTGGCAAAGAGGAAGAAAAACAGGATTTGGCTTCTGCTTGACAACAGTCAGTTTCTGAGCTGTGAAGCCAGTAAACAATGTGTTGTATATTCGCTGTCCAGTAATAATACATAAAGTTAGGAGGAATGCTTTACGTATTCTTGGACTCCTACTGCTCTATAAAAAAAGATACGCTTATCCACTAAACTGAAAAAAAGACTTTGGTAGAAAAGAGGGAGACATTGGAACAAACACAGAAATCTGGGCAATACATTCATCTTGATAAAATTCACTTCACCAGCTAAAGTAAAATGCCTTTAGCATAATAGAAATGGGTTCTATCGTCAGGGCAAATAACAGAGGGGACATTGGACATACTCGGTGTGTGGCCCTTGATAATGGGAAATACAGTGAACAAAGTACTGATGCCTTGTACGATGAGTAAAACAGTCGGACCCAGGAAATGAAGTTTGCACCAAGGCCACATGTTCCCATTACAGAGAATAAATATTCCCATTCTATCCTGTCAAATGTTTTTGCCGTATCTAAAAGAGATAATTGCTTCTGTAACGTCCAAAGATGCAGGAGAGTGTATGACATTAAGCAGATGTTTAATGTTAGAGAAGGAGTGGCGACCCTTAATACACAGTCTGATCCATGTGTGTCATAGTAGACTATTCGAGAGGCGAGCAATTTTGTTAATATTTTAAGATCTGCATTTAAAAGTGAGATCGGTATGAGCCATACTCAGACACATTTGCCTGGTTTTAACAAAAGTGTAATCAATGCCTGTCAGGGGTAAAACACGCTGGTCCAGGGCTTTTTTGAACATTTCAAGCAGTAGGGGTGCCAGTTTGGCAGAAATCTAATTCTACAATAAGTTTGGGTAGCAATCTGGGCCAGGGGATTTCCCACTTTGGATTGCTGTAATCATCAGGAATAAAGGTGTGTGCAGACTGTGTGAAGTAACTATGTTTATTGTGACCACACGGGCAGGCAAACAACAGGTCAAAGCAGGCAGGGGTTGATAATCCAGAGTAGAGGCCAAGGTACTGGTTGGCAGGCAGGCTCAGGTCAGGCAGAGGTCGGTAATCCAAAGGCGGAGCAAAGGTACAGGATGGCAGGCAGGCTCAGAGACAGGCAGTGGGTCAGGCGGGCAGGTACAGGACAGGCAAAGGTCAAAAACCAGGAGGACAAGAAAAAGCGAGACTAGGTACAACCAGGAGCTGAGACAAAACGCTGGTAGGCTTGAACAAACAAGACGAACTGGCAACAAAAAACACAGGTATAAATACACAGGGGATATTGGGGAAGAAGTGCGACACCTGGAAGGGGGTGGAGACAATCACAAAGACAGATGAAACAGATCAGGGTGTAAATGAATTTAATTAATAATCTCCTCTAACTGCAAAGGTTGATCAATTTACTCTCTTTACTAAATTGTAGGAGTTTCCAAATCACCTGTCAAGTAAATAATTCATAATTGAATTGTCTTCAGGTGATTCTGATGTGTAAAGATCTGAATAAAATGTTTTTAAAGTATTATTGATTTCAGATGAGAAAAGGGTGTTTATCCCCCTCAAGCCAATGTCTCCACGCCTTCAGAGCCTTGACGACAGCCAACACCTCCCGGTCCACCACGCCGGGCTGAGCTTCCTCGAGAAGATGGCACAGGGGCGGAGCGTCGGCAGCGTACCCGAGCGATGAGAGCACGGCTCCTATCCCAGCCTCGGACACGTCCACCTCCACTATAAACACCAAAGAGGGATCCGGATGGGCCAGCACAGGAGCCGAGGTTAACAGAGCCATCAGGTGACCAAAAGCCCTGTCCGCCTCAGCCGACCACTGCAAACGTACCGGTCCCCCCTTCATCAGTGAGGTAATGGGAGCAGCTACCTTACCAAAACCCAGATAAACCTCAGGTAGTATTAAAGCGCTGCACCTCCTTCACGTGGTGGGAGTAGGTCAATTATGCACGGCTGAAATGCGGTCACTCTCCATCTCCACCTCCGAGGAAGGAGACAGACTGTTGGAAGAACAGGCATTTCTCACCCTTGACGTACAGGTCATGCTCCAACAGTCGATCAAACACCCTGCGCACCAGAGACACATGCTCGGCGCGTGTAGCGAAGTATATCAGAATGTCATCAATATACACCACTACACCCTGCCCGTGCAGGTCCCTAAAAACCTTGTCTACAAAGACTTGGAAGACTGATGGAGCATTCATCAACCCGTACGGCACGACGAGGTACTCATAATGCCCTGAAGTCGTACTGAACGCAGTCTTCCACTCGTCTCCCTCCCGGATACGCACCAGGTTGTAAGCACTCCTGAGATCTAATTTGGTGAAGAAGTGCGCCCAGTGCATTAACTCAATCGCAGTAGCGATAAAAGGCAGTGGGTAACTGTACCTCACCGTGATCTGATTTAGGCTTTGGTAGTCAATACACTGGAGAAGACCTCCCTCCTTCACAAAAAAATAAATTTGAGGAGGCGGGTGAAATGGAGGACCGAATGTACCCCTGACGCAGGGATTTGGAAAGAAATGTTTCAATAGCCGCTGTCTCCACCTGTGACAGGGGATACACATGACTCCTGGGAAGTGCGGCATCTACCTGGGCGATTTATCGCACAATCCCCCCGTCGATGGGCTGGTAATTGAGTCACCTTCTTTTTGGAGAAGGCGAGAGCCAAATCGGCATATTTAGGGGGAATGCGCACGGTGGAGACCTGGTCTGGACTTTCCACCATAGTAGCACCAACGGAAACCCATAAACACCTCCCTGAGCACTCTCGCAACTACCCCGTGAGAGCCCTCTGTTGCCATGAAATGGTGGGGTCATGATGAGCTAACCAGGGAAGGCCTAGTACCAAGGGAAACGCAGGAGAGTCAATGAGGAAGAAACTGATTCTCTCCTCGTGACCCCCTTGCGTCACCATGCCCAGAGGAATGGTAGCCTCCCTAAGCAACCCGAACACTAATGGTCGACTGTCCAGAGCGTGAACTGGGAAAGGCCTAACCACTGGATCAATAGGGATCCCTAACCTATGGGCGAATGCTCTGTCGATAAAATTCCCAGCCGCGCCTGAATCAACGAGCGCCTTATGCTGAGAATGCGGGGAAAACTCAGGAAAGTAAACATGCACAAACAGGTATACAACAGAGGGTTTTGGATGAGAGTGGTGCAGGCTCACCTGGGGCAACGCCAGAGTGCCCTGCCTGCTGCCTCGACTCCTAGAGGAACCAACCCGGCACCGACAGGCAGTGTGACCTCTGTGGCCACATATGGTACACGTCTTCCCTGACCGCGGCACCTCCCAGCTCCATAGGCACCGGAGCGGTGGTGCTGGGAGAGGGAATCAACAGAGCCCTCTCTGGACGTCCGCGGGTGACCAGCAGGTTATCCAACCCAATGGACAGGTCCACCAGGAGGTCGAAGGTGAGGGTGGTATCCCTGCAGGCCAACTCCCGATGGACATCCTCGTGCAGGCTGCAGCGGTAGTGGTCGATAGGGGCCCTGTCGTTCCATCCCGCTCCTGCGGCCAGGGTCCGAAATTCCAGGGCGAATTCCTGGGTGCTCCTCATCCCCTGCCTCAGGTGGAAGAGACGTTCACCCGCCGCTCTACCCTCGGGAAGGTGGTTGTAGACTGCCCAGAAGCGGCAGGTGAACTCCTCGCTCGAAGTCGTCCAACGCCGCGTCTCCTTCTCCCCACACGGTGTTACCCCACTCCAGTGCTCTCCCCGAGAGACACGAGGGCGGACACCCTTTCCCTTCCCGAGGGAGCCAGGTAAACGGTGCCCAGGTATAAGTCCAACTGTAGCAGGAAACCCTGGCACTGCCATCCCATCATGGTGCTGCCATCCCATCATACTCCCTGGGAAGGGCAAGACGCATCCCACTGGAACCGGGTACAGGTAGGACGAGTAGTGGTAACCTCTGTTGTGCTGGTGGAGGCGCTGGAAGGACTCTGTCTCTCCCAGCGGTCCATGGTCTCTCAAGGAGAGGAACCGACTTCGGTGGAAGTCGTGACAGTGGACAATATATTGTACTGCATTTGAAGACTCAGCCTTTCTTTGTAAAGTTCTGGTGATGGAGAGGAGGACTATTGTTGGTCTAACTCCAGAATTGCAACAATCAGCTGTTGTGGTTGAATTTTCCTTGGTTATTGAAAAGAGAGGAATAGGAAATGATTTAGCCTCTAAGAACAACTAAGTGTTTCCCAACGTATAGATGGAGAGATCGAATCTGTTTTATTTGTCTCAATAAAGACATCAATTGCATTTGAATTGTTTGAAAGGAAAGATGAGTTAAATATCCATGGAGGGCGATCTGTATAGTTCAATGAGAATGAGTAGCCAGCCGAGTGACAGAGGAGCATGGTCACTAACAACAATGGCAGAGTATTCTACTTTCTTGACAGAGGGGAGAAGGGCTTTATCTATGAAAATGTAGTCTACTCTAAAAAAGAAAGAAAACTTTGTTACTGGGAAAAAGGAATATCCACGGATCTACACATCCTGCTTGGCTCATAAATGCAGACAAAGCTCTGGACAATTTTGAGGGAGATGATGATCTAGGGTTTGAACAATTCAAGTCACCTCCAAAACTTAAATAGTGTGAGTTGAGATTGGGCAGCAACTAAATACATTTGTTAATAAAATCAACATAATTCCAATTGTGAGCATAAACATTGACAAGTAAAACAGAGGTGTGAGAGAGAACCAGATACCATAACAAAATGCCCTTGTGGATCAGAGATTGTCACCAGCGGTAAATTGTACTGTTCCACTTGCCTTAGCATTGAATTTAATATTTGTCCTACCCAAGCTCTACTGTACGCAGATGTGTTTATTGTAAGAATGCTATATCTGATTTTAAATTCTTAAGATTAGCAAATACTCTAGCCCATTTAACCGGACTGTTCTTTGCCTTGATGTTCCAGCTTGTAAACCTAATATCTGGAGTGTCAGTCATTCAAAGTTGAGATTACTACCTAAGTCTAAAAGAGAGATGAAAACCTTCTATAAGACCACCAATTATATCTTGTTACAAAATAAAAAACATGTACCGAAAACCTAGGCAAAATACTGTTGAAGTAGAATGTGTAACAATCAAAATGATTAATATGAAGGCAAACAAAGTCCCCCCACCCCCCACATAAACCCTCTAAATAACACAACAAAATAAACACATTACAAAGTAACACTGTCCTTTGTTCACCTCTAAGGCGGACTGCAGGCTTCCCCGAATATAACTACTGGTTAACCATCTATCACTTAACTTACCCTACACAAGAGGGCTCCTGATAAGGGAATTTATATGTTTAACTTCACTAGGGTAGGGGGCAGCATTCAAAATTTTGGATGAAAAGCGTGCCCAAATTAAACTGCCTGCTACTCAGTCCCAGAAGATAGGATATGCATATAATTAGTAGATTTGGATAGAAAAACACTCAAGTTTCCAAAACTGTTAAAATAATGTCTGTGAGTATAACATAATTGATATTGCAGGGGAAAACCCGAGGAAAATCCAACCAGGAAGTACTATTATTTTGAAAGGCTGTTTTTCCATTGAAAGCCTATCCACCATACAAAGACTTAGGACCCAGTTCACGAGCTCTATGGCTTCCTCAACATGTGACCAGTCTTTAGGCATTGCTTCAGGATTTTACTCTGAAAAATGAGGGAGATACAGCACTTTCAATCAGTGGCCAGTGGAAATTTCCATTCATCATGCGCCCTGATCGTGAACGCGCCTTTCTTGTTTCTCCTTTCCTATTGACGAAGCTTTTGTTCGGTTGAAATATTATTGATTATTTATGAGGAAAAAAAAAAACAGAGGATTGATTTTAAACATCGTTTGGCATGTTTCTACTAACTTTTATTGTACTTTAAAAAAAAAACTGTCAGGAATTAGTGCACGTGACTTCTGCATTCGGATTACTGGACAAAACGTGCTAACAAAGGAGGTTTTTGCTCATAAAGAGGGACATTATCAAACAAAATTAACATTTGTCTAACATGGAGACCTGGGTGTGTCACCAGATGATAATCATCAAAGGTAAGTGATTAATTTTAATGCTATTTCTGACTTTTGTGACCTCTCCTTATTTGAAAAATGGCTGTATGGGTTTCTGTGGCTAGGAGCTAACCTAACATAGTCGCAAAGTGTGCTTTCATCATAAAGCATTTTTGAAATCTGACTCAGCGGTTGCATTAAGGAGAAGATTATCTATACTTCCATGCTTAACACTTGTATTGTTTATCAATGTTTATGAGTATTTCTGTTATTTGATGTGGCTCTGCACTTTCACCGGATGTTTGTTTGAGACAATGTATTTCTGACCATAAACTGAGATTTTTGGATATAAATATGAACTTTATCGAACAAAACAAACATGTATTGTGTAACATGAAGTCCTATGAGTGCCATCTGATGAAGATCAAAGGTTAGTGATTAATTTTCTCTATTTCTGCTTTTTGTGAACCCTCTCTTTGGCTGGAAAAATAGCTGTGTTTTTCTGTGACTAGGTACTGACCTAACATAATCGTTTGGTGTGCTTTCGCAGTAAAGCCTTTTTGAAATCGGACACTGTGGTTGGATTTACAAGAATTGTATCTTTAAAATGGTGGATAATACTTGTTTCAGGAATTTTAATTATTGGATTTATGTTGATTTGAATTTGGTGCCCTGCAATTTCACTGGCTGTTGTCGAGGTGGGACGCTAGCATCCCACTTGTACCAGAGAGGTTTTAAAGATAATGATTAAATAATTCCACCCTGAAACCTAACTATTAGTGATTATAGTTTATGTAGCATGTATAAGAAATAATTAAAGTATTAAACGTATGTCCAACTAGGTTCAGAAGAGACCCGTGAGTGAGAGAAATGCGTGAGTATGTGTGTGCCTAAGAAAATACAGAGAACAATTAAACTGTGTTTGACCCGACCTGGCTAGAACTCTGAGAAACTTATGATAGGACAGGGAGTACTTCTCAAGGTTTCCTTAATCTCGGGGGAATGGAACTGTCGGCTGGGTAGTGATAAACAGTGGTGAGAACTCTGGAGAAGGATACAACTCACCTACTGTTTGTGTGTATGTATGTGCGTAAGATATCTACTGTTTGTGTGGAAGTATGTGCGTAAGTAGGGAGCAAGTTATAAAATGGATGTCTTTGTATAATAGATTTCAGAGTGCTCTCATGAATAAACATTTTGACTATTGTAAGCTGGGAACTCTGTTTCATTTAAACCAGAACCTTAAAAACTCTGGGTTGCAGACTGAGTAGATTAATTGAAGTTTATGAACATTGATAATGAAATTCTCATAACAGCTCCCAATTATTAAACAGAATGATTTACAACGGCAGTTTTAAATAGTTTGAACTTAAATATTAACAGTGTTACTGTCAATGGTCGGCCAGCTACATCCTCTATTGGCTTTAACAAATGCCAATAGCAAAATAAAATGCTTCTCTTGGTCATGATTTCGGCCCATGGGTTGTGCACCGCACATCTTTGCTCATAACTACAAGGAGTGAAATACGATACTCAGGAGCAGCACTACCAAAGACTACAGCAGGGAACGCACCCCGCAAACACCAGGCCAAATATTCCATCATCAGTGAACCACAAGAAGAGGCAAAAGCTAAATATATTTAAACACCCACTCAATCAAACAAAGGCATTACAATCATATGAAAGCAAATGCAAATAAGAAATGAACCTGAGTCAAACCCTGAGATCATAGGATTATTAAATAGTCTTTAGAGAGGTAAATGAGTAGCTCACGCTAATGTAATTCAAACAAAAAAATAATTTAACATGTGTTAATAGCCAAATATAGATAATAAAGATATCCCTGTGGGTGCTCATGGAATTAAGAAATCATCTTGTTGCCATGTAAAAATACATTTCAAAATAAATGCCACGTTAGCTAGCCAGACAGATAATAAACAGTAAGTGTGGCTAGCCCGCTCCCGCTAGACAGCCATTGTGATTGTGATGTAGCTAAAATTGCCACTAATCTCAGCCAAATGTTTATAAAATAAAGATGTCCTCAGGTGCTCCCAGAATAAATTTTAAAAACATTGCTTTCATCTGAAAAGCAATATCCAAGTGGATGTCATGACAATCAGTCCGTGGCCAGCCAGACAGAATATTCTAGGAAAGTAGCTAACCAGCCACATATTCCACCCGCCATAGTTAGCCAGCCGGGCCGCTAGCCATCCGCAATCAACTTTACTTGATGTGCCGGACATAGAATACTTAACCTTGGCCAGAGTGTCAAAGGTAAGGTTCTCTCCCTCGTAAAACACAGGAAGACGGGCAGGGTGTAGGAGCTGCAACTTTATCCCCTTCTTGTAGAGACAGGTTTTGATGTCCTTGAATTCAGCTCGTTTCTTCACAAGGTTGGCATTCAGGTTTGGGTAGAATCGTATACATCTTGGACACAGAATTTTGGTTGATGCTCGTTCGCCCAGCGCATTGCACATTCCTTGTCTTGGTAATGATGAAAGTGGGCTATGATCGCCCTAGGCTGCTCCCCTGAGTTGGGATTGGGGGTGAGGGATCTGTGCGCTCGGTCGAGCTCCGGCAGCTTGTCAAAGACACTGTTGCCCATCACATGTCGGAGACAAATTTCACAGGGTTGACTCCAGTTTCAATTCGGATATTTCCCCTTTTGGGGGATATTTCCCCTTTCCCCTTCTGGTATAATTCTCCAGCGAATCTACCTTGGAAAGTGAAGTTGTGTTGACCGTTTTCATATGAGAGACAGCTGCCTCTAGCTAGACAATCCACTCGGTGTTGTCAGTGGAGAAACCTTCTAGCATAGTGAGGCGTTGCCCAACAGTATTGACTGTTTCTCGAAAGGCATCAATTTAAGTTTGCAGAGGTGCCAGCGAAGTGCTGATGAGAGAAGCCATATCCTCTTTTAGGTTACTTCATGGTTTTGCTAGTTTAGCTACAAGCGTAGCCATAGATAAAGCCTCCGACTCTGCAGCAGGGCTGGCCGCAGCAGGCATTTTCGGTGTTTGAGTAGTTGATTCGACATTCAACGATGTGTTGGGAACCCCCCAGCGGCAGAGAGGGGCAGTCAACAGTTCACTCCTGTGTCCTGGCCTGCCACCTCTAGGGTGGGGCTAGGTGGCTAACTAGCAAATGTAGCTACATACAATAATACCAAAGACAATATCAGCATGTGAAGTAGTTAGTTAGCTGTAAAATCACCTAAACAAACTGCACTATTAATTTAGGAGTCTACAATCTCATCATGTTCACACAAATTGTGTCAATTAGCCTATCAGAAGCTTCTAAAGTCATGACATCATTTTCTGGAATTTTCCAAGCTTTTTAAAGGCACAGTCAAATTCGTGTATGTAAACTTCTGACCCACTGGAATTTTGATACAGTGAAATAATCTGTCTGTGTGGAGTGGTTGAAACACTTAGGTTGAAGTCATTAAAACTAGTTTATGTAAACCTTCGACTTCAACTGTAGTTAATATAACTAGACATGCAATCATAATTGACTGTAGCGCATATGGCACCCACAAGCTACCGGTGGCTGAAAACACAGTTATCGAGTGATGAATTTCCAGGCAAGGGCTGTCCATTTAAAAATCATTCCTTCCTCCCTCACCCCTTGCCCTGCACGTGTACGCACATCAGAAGTCATATACGCCATCAGAAGTATCCACTTAATTTGAGGGGAGAGGGTTTGGAATGCAGCCCATGTCTGAGGATGTCGGGAGATTACGTTGAAACCGGCCACTAGGGGCAACAGTGAGCACTGTTACCTTCAAGTAAATTTTGGTTTTGCTACAGCATTGTGGATGGATATGGCAGATGGGTGTAAGCATCTGCCTCTGGTGCGAAAGGTAGCATGTTTGAATCCAGCGATAGAAAACTGAGATTTTTGTTTTAAGCCTATCCCAAACCTTAACCCTTACCTTAGGTTAATGCCTAAACTTGACCTTAAACACTTCGAGATTTGACGTTTGGAACAACTTCGAAATTTGGTGTTTGAGAAACATGGATGAACATCTAATTCTGATAATAGCCTGCTCATATTTTTCCTATGAAAAACGGCTTGACTTACTTTTGATATTACCCTAATAAAGTTTAGAAACTTTAGTGAAGGTTTGGTGTGGCTATTATTAAGCTTTAGCTACTGCAGGCCTATTATGAAGGCAGTGTGCACCAATACTTCAACTGACTCTCACTGTTGAACTTGAGGTGAGGAAGAATGTTTCAGGCCTACCAGTCACTCCTATAATCTAACAATATCATGCTTATCTTTATACAAAATATTTTGATCTAAAATTCTGTAGGTCTCTATCTGTATAGCAGACGCAGTAACCATCTGACGAAAAAATGGCGTCCGGTGTCGTAGCATGCCGCAGGCATCCCTCTCTCTCTGGGGCTAGGCCAACACTTCTCTTCCTCATATATATTGTGATGGAAAAGGTTATCATGTGAAGAGACAGCCTTGAAAATGTTCATCTTGTTCTTCATGTCATAAATAATCCTTGCTTCCTGCCTGTGCTTGGTAAAGATATGGGGGGGGGGGGGGGGGGGGGGGACGACACATGACCGCCTCCTTAGGACCATCTGTCAGAACACCTAGAAGATGTTCTATAAGTTAAGATCGGGTTGGTACCTGTATGTGTCTGGCACAATCTCCTATATAACTTCTCTGTGTAAGCAGTATATAAGAGATCTAACGGGACTGCCCTGAGGGAGCTCACTTCAGACCGGTACTTTATGCATCTAAGTTTGACTGTGACCGCTCCAGATTCATTTAAGATTCTTTGAGTGTCCCTGTGTAGAATTTCCACAGCAATATATATAGTGCGTTCGGAAAGAATTCAGACCCCTTGACTTTTTCAAATTCTTGTTATGTTACAGCCTTATTCTAAAATTGATTTAATTAGTTTTTTTCCTCATCAATCTACACACAAAACCCCATAATGACAAAGCGAAAACAGATTTTTGAAATCTTTGCAAATATATTAAAAATCAAAAACAGAAATACCTTATTTACATACAGTGGGGCAAAAAAGTATTTAGTCAGCCACCAATTGTGAAAGTTATCCCACTTAAAAAGATGAGAGAGGCCTGTAATTTTCATCATATGTACACTTCAACTATGACAGACAAAATGAGAGAAAAAAATCCAGAAAATCACATTGTAGTATTTTTAATGAATTTATTTGCAAATTATGGTGGAAAATAAGTATTTGGTCACCTACAAACAAGCAAGGTTTCTGGCTCTCACAGACCTGTAACAACTTCTTTAAGAGGCTCCTCTGTCCTCCACTCGTTACCTGTATTAATGGCACCTGTTTAAACTTGTTAGCAGTATAAAAGACACCTGTCCACAACCTCACAGTCACACTCCAAACTCCACCATGGCCAAGACCAAAGAGCTGTCAAAGGATACCAGAAACAAAAGTGTAGACCTGCACCAGGCTGGGAAGACTGAATCTGCAATAGGTAAGCAGCTTGGTTTGAAGAAATCAACTGTGGGAGCAATTATTAGGAAATGGAAGACATACTAAATACTTTTTTGCCCCACTAAGTATTCAGTCCTTTTGATATGAGACTCAATTTAGCTCAGGTGCATCCTGTTTCCCATTGATCATCCTTGAGATGTTTCTACAACTTGATTGTCCACCTGTGGCCAATTAAATTGATTGGACATTGATTTGGAAAGGCACAACCTGTCTATATAAGGTCCCACAGTTGACAGTGCATGTCAGAGCAAAAGTCAAGCCAAGAGGTCGAAGGAATTGTCCGTAGAGCTCCGAGACAGGATTATGTCGAGGCACAGAACTGGGGAAGGGTACCAAAACATTTCTGCAGCATTGAAGGTCCCCAAGAACACAGTGGCATCCATCATTCTTAAATATAAGAAGTTTGGAACCACCAAGACTCTTCCTAGAGCTGGCCGCCGGGCCAAACTGAGCAATCAGGGGAGAAGGGCCTTGCTCAGGGAGGTGACCAAGAACCCAATGGTCACTCTGACAGAGCTCCAGAGTTCCTCTGTGGAGATGGTTGTCCTTCTAGAAGGTTCTCCCATCTCTGCAGCACTCCACCAATCAGGCCTTTATGGTAGAGTGGCCAGATGGAAGCCACTCCTCAGTGAAAGGCACATGACAGCCTGCTTGGAGTTTGCCAAAAGGCACATAAAGGACTGTCAGACCATGAGAAACAAGATTCACTTTCCAACAGGACAACGACCCTAAAGACACAGTCAAGACCACGCAGGAGTGGCATCGGGACAAGTCTCTGAATGTCCTTGAGTGGCCCAGCCAGAGCTCGGACTTGAACCTAATCGAACATCTCTGGAGAGACCTGAAAATAGCTGTGCAGCGACGCTCCCCATCCAACCTGACAGAGCTTGAGAGGATCTGCAGAGAAGAATGATAAATACTCCCCAAATACAGGTGTGCCAAGCTTGTAGCATCATACCAAAGAAGACTCACGGCTGTAATCGCTGCCAAAGGTGCTTCAACAAAGTGCTTAGTAAAGGGTCTGAATACTTATGTAAATGCTATATTTCAGTTAAGTTCATCATACATTTGCAAAAACAAAAACTGAAACCTGTTTTTGGTTAGCCATTGTGGGGTAGTGTGTGTAGATTGATGAGGGGAATAAACAACTTAATAGATTTTAGAATAAGGCTGTAAGGTAACAAAATGTGGAAAAAGTCAAGGGGTCTGAATCTGTTGTGCTTGAAGCTATTTCACAGAAGCCTTTTGAGCTGCTGGAAAGCTTGATGAAATATCTTTCCTTTAAGACCACTTTACTGGTCTCCATTCAACCCACAAAGCTAGTGAGTGAGCTGCGTTCACCATTAGTGTCAGGCTTTTTCCAAGGTTTCCTTGTTACCCAACCCCACCTCTATGCCTAAGGTCAGCAGCAATTACAATTGTCTCGCCTTGAAGCTTGTGACTTACCAACCGTCGGCCTTCCCTTCTATGGAAGAAGAGCATCTCCAATGTTTGTGTCCAGAGGAAGGCCTGAGAGCTCACTCCAACAGAGCTTGGGCACTGTTCAAGGGCATCTCAGATTTGCGGTGCAGCTTTTTGGTTATCCCCTCTTTTTAATGAGGATCTACCAGATTATAAATCTCAGTGCCTTCTTTGGCGCATTACTGTACTCAGTGTCGGGCCCTCTGTGGATTGATACTTTGAGACTACCTGGCTTCTGAGAGCATATTTGCGATATAGGAGTTGGCCATATTCCACGTGGGATATCGAAGTGTATAATTGAAAGAGAACGTATGGTTCTTACGGAACTTTCTAAGCAAACAGCTGGAGGCAGGGCTTTCTCCTATAGAGCTCCATTTTTATGGAATGGTCTGCCTACCCATGTGAGAGACGCAAACTCGGTCTCAACCTTTAAGTCTTTACTGAAGACTCATCTCTTCAGTGGGTCATATGATTGAGTGTAGTCTGGCCCAGGAGTGTGAAGGTGAACGGAAAGGCTCTGGAGCAACGAACCACCCTTCCTGTCTCTGCCGTGCCGGTTCCCCTCTTTCCACTGGGATTCTCTGCCCTATTACAGGGGCTGAGTCACTGGCTTACTAGGGCTCTTTCATACCGTCCCTAGGAGGGGTGCGTCACCTGAGTGGGTTGAGGCACTGATGTGATCTTCCTGTCTGGGTTGGCGCCCCCCCTTGGGTTGTGCCGTGGCGGAGAACTTTGTGGGCTATACTCGGCCTTGTCTCAGGATGGTAAGTTGGTGGTTGAAGATATCCCTCTAGTGGTGTGGGGGCTGTGCTTTGGCAAAGTGGGTGGGGTTATATCCTTCCTGTTTGGCCCTGTCCGGGGGTGTCCTCGGATGGAGCCACAGTGTCTCCTGACCCCTCCTGTCTCAGCCTCCAGTATTTATGCTGCAGCAGTTTGTGTCGGGGGGCTAGGGTCAGTTTGTTATATCTGGAGTACTTCTCCTGTCCTATCCGGTGTCCTGTGTGAATTGAAGTATGCTCTCTCTAATTCTCTTTCTCTCTCGTAGGACCTGAGCCCTAGGACCATGCCTCAGGACTACCTGACATGATGACTCCTTGCTGTCCCCAGTTCACCTGGCCGTGCTGCTGCTCCAGTTTCAACTGTTCTGCCTGTGATTATTATTATTTGACCATGCTGGTCATTTATGAACATTTGAACATCTTGGCCATGTTCTGTTACAATCTCCACCCGGCACAGCCAGAAGAGGACTGGCCACCCCACATAGCCTGGTTCCTCTCTAGGTTTCTTCCAAGGTTTTGGCCTTTCTAGGGAGTTTTTCCTAGCCCCCGTGCTCTTACACCTGCATTGCTTGCTGTTTGGGGTTTAGGCTGGGTTTCTGTACAGCACTTTGAGATATCAGCTGATGGACGAAGGGCTATATAAATAAAATTGATTTATGGTAACTCTCACTATTAGTGAGATGTCTCACCGCATTCCCCTACAAGGGTGTGAGAGAATAATCAGAGGTCGGGCGAGGGGCTCATGCCAATCGCCTTTACACCTGTCTGTACCAACAGAAGTGTGTAATAGGTTCTTCAAGCTTCTGAGATTCTGATGAATCCCACATATGAGATATCAGAAAACCGGGGTTACGCTAGTAACCTTAAATTATAACATAAAATAGAACTAATAAATGCACTAATAAATAAGGTTTCTAATTCTTACCCATGTTGGCACTCTCTTCTCGGGCTTCCATATCCTGTCTGGAGGATTAAAAGAGAGCTCTATTACTCAGTTATACATATTTTTCTTAATAGTTGTCCCCAAGGTAAGTAACAATGCATGATAATCCAATACAGATTACAGTAACATGGCACTCTATTAAAGGAGCTGTTTTAGTTGACTGATTGCAGACTTGTAAACCAGAAATGAGGTAAGGAATTTATACTGTGTAGGCTATTATGTGTGTACTATATTAAGATTCAGTCAAAATTCAAGGTGAACATGTAAACTACCTTACTGGTGTAGGATCTTAATTTGAGCAAGTTTGCTACTGCAGGAAAATAATCCTGCAACAAAGGAAATGTGAATTATTCTGTGGATTATAATTAATGGACCTTTTTGTATGGGTTGATAGATTTTTCATAAGGGAAAATCAAGTCTGAAATTTCTAAGTGGAAATTACAAACTTCAGAAGCCTTTTAAACCTCAAATACAATACAAGTTATCCTGCGACAGGGTGATCAAATTAAGATCCAACATCTGTATGTTATGTCTTGTACCAGAATATGCTCGTTTTTACTAAAAATATTTATATTTTATATTATTTTGTTTGTGTTTCAGAAATGTGTGGGTGGCTAGGACACATTTGTGTTGTAGTTTTTTTTGTTTTATTTGGGGATGTTACTTCTTGCCACTGGGGGACAGTAATACATAAAATGATGGGTCAGGTCATAGGTTAGTTTAGGTTTCAATTATAAAGTCAATCTTAATGTGACTTGGATTTAAAAGGAATAGCGCTGAGAGTGGTGCACAAAATATGGTGAAAGGAAACTCTTGCCCATGTTTACACCAATCCAATGCTTTTTAACTTTAGTAGTAGGCCTACATGTAAGAATAATTAAGTAATCTACCTAGCTGATTTAGCTGGTGATAGGATAGTGATAGTGATGCACAAGCTAGGCTATTTAAAACATCATCATCCCCTGGCCGAATTTATCCGCCAGATGCAGGGTTTGAAAACCTCATTGAAATCCCATTCTATTTTTTTCTACAAAACAAATACTAAAACTGAACATAATTCATAATGGTTTTTATTTTAGTTAGTTATGTGTACCAAAGAAAAAATTAAGTAACAAATCCTTTTGAAAAATGTATTTCAGTTTACTAAATCATTTTTTCATTATTCATTTTCGTTTAGAATTGAGTTTTAGTTTACTATAATAACCTTGATAGCCACTGCCAACAATTAGCAACAATAGCATTTCTGGACAATCTCCCCCATTTAGCTTAGTATTAGGCTACATTTCATTGCCAAATGTTATGATGATTTGGACATGACATAAAATAAATGCTAAACAGGGGAGATTGGCTTTACATGCCAATTTGTTCCCAAAATACTAGCAATTCTCGTCAATAGGTTGCACATATATGTCCAAAAAAAGTATATGTTTAACTCAATCTACTCTTCCCCTTCCCTGTTTGGTGATACATTTCAAGTGAACGACATGCAAAGTGGTTTTGGGGGTGCTCAGCACTTCTTCTTTCAAACAAACACCTAGCAACATCTAAAAGTCAAAACTACGCTTTGTATGAGAGCTAACATGTTTGTGTGGCTGGCATTGTTGTAGAGTCATAAATGTAAAAAAAAAAAAAAAAACATTTTTAGCAACTTTCTGTGATTGCGGCATAGCATAATGCAACGCACAAGTAGGAAAAATGTAACTTGTGCGAACATGCGCAATCCACCACAGGCCAGTCTGGCGGCTGGACCGCAACTGTCCGGAGTGCCTCCATTGAAAATGAATATACAGTTGAAGTCGGAAGTTACATACACTTAGGTTGGAGTCATTAAAACTTGTTTTTCAACCACTCCAAAAATTTCTTGTTAACAATCTATAGTTTTGGCAAGTCGGTTTGGACATCTACTTTGTGCCTGACAAGTAATTTTTCCAACAATTGTTTACACACAGATCATTTCACTTAATTCACTGTATCACAATTCCATTGGGTCAGAAGTTTACGTACACTAAGTTGACTGTGCCTTTAAACAGCTTGGAAAATTCCAGAAAATTATATCATAGCTTTAGTCTGATAGGCTAATTAACATAATTTGAGTCAATTGGAGGTGTACATGTGGGTGTATTTCAAGGCCTACCTTCAAACTCAGTGCCTCTTTGCTTGACATCATGGTAAAATTGAAAGAAATCAGCCAAGACCCCAGACAAAAAATTGCAGACCTCCACAAGTCTGGTTCATCCTTGGGAGCAATTTCCAAAAGCCTGAGGTACCACGTTCATCTGTACACACAATAGTACGCAAGTATAAACACAATGGGACCACGCAGCTGTCATACCGCTCAGGAAGGAGACGCGTTCTGTCTCCGAGAGATTAACGTATTTTCGTGCGAAAAGTGCAAATCAATCCCAGAACAACAGCAAAGGACCTTGTGAAAATGCTGGAGGGAACTTGTACAAAGGTATCTATATCCACAGTAAAACGAGTCCTATATCGACATAACTTGAAAGGCCTCTCAGCAAGAAAGAAGCCACTGCTCCAAAACCATCGTAAAAAAAGCCAGACTACGGTTTGCAACTGAACATGGGGTCAAAGATCGTATTTTTTGGAGAAATGCCTTCTGGTCTGATGAAACAAAAATAGAACTGTTTGGCAATGATGCACTTTGTAATGTTTGGAGGAAAAAGGGGGAAGCTTGCAAGCCGAAGAACACCATCCCAACCGTGAAGCACGGGGGTGGCAGCATCATGTTGTGGGGGTGCTTTGCTGCAGGAGGAACTGGTGCACTTCACCAAATAGATGGCTACATGAGGAAAGAAAAGTACGTGGATATATTGAAGCAACATCTCTAGACATCAGTCAGGAAGTTAAAGGTTGGTCGCAAATGGGTCTTCCAAATGGACAATGACCCCAAGCATACTTCAAAGTTGTGGCAAAATGGCTTAAGGACAACAAAGTCAAGGTATTGCAGTGGCCATCGCAAAGCCCTTTTCTATAGCCCCTCAATACAATAGAAAATGTGTGGGCAGAAAAAGCGTGTGTGAGCAAGGAGCAGCTCTGTCAGGAGGAATGGGCCAAAATTCACCCAACTTGTTGTGGGAAGCTTGTGAAAAGCTACCTGAAATGTTTGACCCAAGTTAAATTTAAAGGCAATGCTACCAAATACTTATTGAGTGTATGTAAACTTCTGACCCATTGGGAATGTGATGAAAGAACTAAAATATTAATTAAATCATTCTCTCTACTATTATTCTAACATTTCACATTCTTAAAATAATGTGGTGATCCTAACTGACCTAAGAAAGGGAATTTTTACTAGGATTAAATGTCAGGAACTGTGAAAAACTGAGTTAATGTATTTGGCTAAGGTGTATGTAAACTTCCAACTTCAACTCTGTCCCTCACAATGATCTTAACTGTGTTTTTATTACACAACTCAATTAAACACAGACTGTCCACCACAGCATACCCAGGTAGACTTTACAATTGCTTCTCAGGCACCTGGTAAAATTAAGATTGTAGCCACTTGATGGCTCTGAATGCAGTCAGCATACAGCCAAAGCACTTTTGGAGCTAACTTGTGGTCTCAAATCGTATCCTGATGTCAACGGAAGATGAGAGTCTTATTCATAGCTAGCTAAATTAGCCATGTTAACATACATTTAGAAAAAACAAGATCTATTAACTGTCTAGCTATAGCGTTAGCAACGTTTCGTGGTCAATGCAGCCAGGTCACCCGTGATACAAGTCAGTATTTGACACCCATCCATGTCTTAGGACTTTGGGAGATGTGGAAACTGTCCACTAGGGGCAACAGTGAGCACTGTTACCTTTTCAAGTAAGTTTCGGGTTTTGCTAGGGCATTTTGGGCGGGGATGGCAGATGGGCATAAGCATCTGCCACTGATTCCAAAGGTTGCTCGTTTGAATCCAGCAGTATAATTTAATTTTTGTTCTAAGCCTATCCCAAACTTTAACCCTTGCCTTAAGGTTAGACATGAACTCTGAATGGTTAAAATTTCGTAGTTAATTCCTGAACTTAACCCTAACCTTAAACATGTGTAGTTAATGCCAGAATTTAACCTTCAACACTTCAAAATGTGATGTTTGGAACAACTTCGAAAATGTAAGTTTGAGAAACATGGACTGTGACTAATCAATTTGTCTATTCAAGCACTGAATATCAGCTACCCAACTTAATCAGGAGTAATCGTGAGCCTATTTGCAATATGTTTACACAGCAGGAAATGCAGAAGTACTTTCTTTTTCGCATACGGATACAAACTTCAAACCACTAATCATGGCAATGGGGTGAAACTCCTGGACAACAGTTGTGATTGTCCATTCCATATTGTCCATTTTCCTTTGACCTGTCCTGTTTTTAGGATATGTTGGTTCCTATTGTGACAGCACATTTTATGTTTGATTGAGCGCCATTTAGTTAAGGCTACTTGATCGGAGAAACCTGCATTGTATAAACTCTCATTGTCATACATCTTATCTCCAGCCTGTAGGCTACAGAAAAGGCCACATACTCTTTCTACCATATCCAATATCTGTTACATGATTTATGTTACATGATATTTTTTGACGGATGTAATTTGTCTTTCCAACAGCACCCTGGAGAGGTGCACTGGGAATTGAAAAGCAAAATATTTAGCACCCTAACCTTTGACAAAGTGGGCACTGCTTATCACAGGGCGGCATCAGCGCTCACCTAAAAAGAGTTTGAGAGAAATTGTCATTGTTTTTTTCAGCAGAATTATGTAAGATTTTATATGTTGTTGGAGGTGCATCTTGGTCAGTTTAGCTCAGAAAATGCCGCCCTAGTCAATCTGCAGTCATAGGCGACTGCCTAATGAGCGTGCCGGCTGTGGCCCTTAGCCGCCACGGGGTGGCAGGGCGGCAGAATGGCCGGCCTCACATAGGGTGGCAGAATGGGAAGGACCTGTTAGCCGTGGTATATTGGCCATATACCACAAACCCCTGGGGTGCCTTATTGATATTATAAACTGGTTACCAACATAATTAGAACAGTAAACAAGTAATTTTGTGTCGGGTAATTTGGGTCCTGGGTGCTGATTGGAATAAAGCTGTGGTACATCAGACATTATAAACTGAGTGGTTCGAGCCCTGAATGCTGATTGGCTGACAGCCGTGGTATATCAGACTGTATACCAAGGGTATGACAAAATATTTATATTTACTGCTTTAATTATTGTTGGTAACCAGTTTATAACAGCAATAAGGCACCTCGGGGATTTGTGGAATATGGCCAATATACCACGTTGCATCTTGCCTAAAGAACAGCCCTTAGCAGTGGTATATTGTCCATATACCATTGTCCATATACCACACCCCCTCTGGCCGTATTGCTTAAATATACCACAGCTTTCAGCCAATCAGCATCCAGGACCCAAATTATCCTGTTTATAATACTGTATAATGCGAGAACACACTTGTCTTTCTGCATGCTCTGTTCCGTCAGCACCCTCTCCTCCTGCTGCATGGCCACCTGCTCCGACTCCTGTTCAGCCCGAGGTTGTGTGATAGCGGAACTATCGTACATGGACCTTGCCCTGCAAAACAAAAGCACAAAACAGTCACAAGAGACAAGTTATTGTTAGCTTGGGCTAATGCCAGTACTGTGCAGACTGGTCCTGTCTCATGTGTACAATAGCATATAGTAATTGCCAGCATCTGTTGGCAAATTGTATTTCATATTTGAACTTTAATAAATCACCAACCATTGCTCTTACCACTGTAGGACATTTAAAGGCAGATGGAAAAAAACTAAAGTGTTCTTCATTTACAGTCCATTCATAAACCATCACTTTAAATAAAATAAAAATTTACCTTTATTTTTATTTAACCTCATCACATGCACCATATATCAATTTTGGAATCAATGTACTTCATAGTTTGTTTTTCATGCACACAAGTCAAAACAGACACATCATGCTACCCACTCACACATGAAGTTTCGTATCGTCTCAGCTGTTGTGTCTTTACCGGGCTCAATTGAACCACAATGGCCACAGCAGATACCCAATCACAATACTATGTTAACGTTACATTTTTGGCTGTGTTTGGTTGTGTGGTTAAAACTTGAGAAGTAAGAGAAAACATAAATAAGTCCAAATGAGGCCAAAGGCGCTGTAGTGTACAGCATGGTTCCGGTCATTTGAGGAAGTAAACTGAAAATCCAATTAAATATTTGAAAAAATTGCATTTATGCCCAATGATTTCACAACAAGATAAAAGGAAAACAATTTATTTAAAAAGTGTCAAGTTTTAAACATTTTTATTCAAATCACTTCCAGAATTGAGTGACTTAAATTGGAATTGACCCCAACCCTGGTTTAGCCTACAGTATGGTCCGAAATCATAGCTTCCTACAAAGCTTCCATAATGCTATCTTATTAACTACGTCTGTTTGTGTTTGGACATTTTCTCCTGTAATTGCTTTAATACAAAAGAGCTGGTACTGTCCAAGTACATAAGTACATAAGTACATAAGTCCAAGTACATAAGTAATGAATGTTTTCAACTCACCTCAAAAAAATAAGTAACACTTTATCACTGTATTTAAATGCATCGTAGGCTAAGAACAATGCAGCATCTGGTGGGCTCCGGCCTCTCTGTGTAGTGAAGAGTGAGAGCTGTGGAATAAGAGCTGTGAAATAAAGCAATGGAAATGTTTAAGTCCCGCCCAAATTAGAGCTATCAAATAAGTTGTCCCTCCCTTGTCTGAGCACTGTAAGTTTCGTTTGGTAGAAAACCAACGTTTGGAGTGGCAATAACACATGACATGCCTTTTTGTTGACGTAACCAAAAAAAAACATACAGCCCCTATAAGTTTCGTATCGGAGTGGCAATAACACATGACATGCCTTTTTGTTGACGTAACCAAAAAAAACATACAGCCCCTATAAGTTTCGTATCGTCTCAGCTGTTGTGTCTTTACCGGGCTCAATTGAACCACAATGGCCACAGCAGATACCCAATCACAATACTATGTTAACGTTACATTTTTGGCTGTGTTTGGTTGTGTGGTTAAAACTTGAGAAGTAAGAGAAAACATAAATAAGTCCAAATGAGGCCAAAGGCGCTGTAGTGTACAGCATGGTTCCGGTCATTTGAGGAAGTAAACTGAAAATCCAATTAAATATTTGAAAAAATTGCATTTATGCCCAATGATTTCACAACAAGATAAAAGGAAAACAATTTATTTAAAAAGTGTCAAGTTTTAAACGTTTTTATTCAAATCACTTCCAGAATTGAGTGACTTAAATTGGAATTGACCCCAACCCTGGTTTAGCCTACAGTATGGTCCGAAATCATAGCTTCCTACAAAGCTTCCATAATGCTATCTTATTACCTACGTCTGTTTGTGTTTGGACATTTTCTCCTGTAATTGCTTTAATACCAAAGAGCTGGTACTGTCCAAGTACATAAGTAATGAATGTTTTCAACTCACCTCAAAAAAATAAGTAACACTTTATCACTGTATTTAAATGCATCGTAGGCTAAGAACAATGCAGCATCTGGTGGGCTCCGGCCTCTCTGTGTAGTGAAGAGTGAGAGCTGTGGAATAAGAGCTGTGAAATAAAGCAATGGAAATGTTTAAGTCCCGCCCAAATTAGAGCTATCAAATAAGTTGTCCCTCCCTTGTCTGAGCACTGTAAGTTTCGTTTGGTAGAAAACCAACGTTTGGAGTGGCAATAACTGACGTAAAAAAAAAATACATACAGCCCCTATAATTTTCAATCAAACCGTTTGAACCACCTGTAACTGCAGTTTTAAAATGAAAGACATGAGGAAGGGACTGTAAACTAAACTAAATATAGCTTAGACGATGAGGTTACACCCACTGTAAAATTCGTTCAGCTACGCTTCTATTTTTGTACAGAACAAAGGTGACTAAGACAGATGGTGAAGCAATAGCAGTGGTAATTCAAATGAATAGTTCAAACAAAATGAGTCTTTCTCTTGGCACAAAATGTTTTTCAGACCCATGTATCTGACAAGTATTTGCATAGATCTGTCAAGGGAGATACAGTGCCTTCAGAAAGTATTGTTGGGGTAGGTTCCTTGTTCCTTGTCAATCATTTGCTTATTGGTGAAATCAGCAATCAGACAATATCTTTAAGTAAATCAATCATTAATTTATTAATGCAATTGCATTAACAGAAGTTGACAACGGGAACAGGGTAGCCTAGTGGTTAGAGTGTTGGACTAGTAACTGAAAGGTTGCGAGTTCGAATCCCCAAGCTGACAAGGTACAAATCTGCCCCTTAACCCACTGTTCCTAGGCCGTCATTGAAAATAAGAATTTGTTCTTAACTGACTTGCCTAGTAAAATAAAGGTAAAAATAGCATGCATGTTTCCCAAGTAAGTTCTGGAAAGTGTCCAAGTTGCTTTAATATGCTTGCAGTCAACCTCTAGTGATGTAACCTTCTACTCACCAGACCCATGCATATACAGTTATACAAACTGTATATGGTAAAACGGAACTTAAAAAAAACATTCTGAGAATGGAAGTGAAAAATGTTAGGTTGCAGGGAGGTTCTGAGAACATTTTACCTGAAAGTTTTCCTGGGAGGTTTTATTAACGTTCTGATGGAAATTATAGGCTACTTGAAGGTAATTAAATAACATTCTGAAAACACATTTCAATAAGATTTAATAAAAATGCTAGCTTATATGTTTTGAACTCCAAGCACAGCATCAAAAAGAAATTTAGGTGAGGTGAGGCCTCATTTAACGCAGTAAATTCATCAGGCTTAAGCCATGTTTCAGTCAGGCCAATCACATCAAGATTATGATCAGTGATTAGTTCATTGAATATAACTGCCTTGGAAGTGAGGGATCTAACATTGAGTAGCCCCATTTTGAGATGTGAGGTATCACAATCTCTTTCAATAATGGCAGGAATGGAGGAGGTCTATATTCCAGTGAGATTGCTAAGGCGAACACCACCATGTTTAATTTTGCCCAACCTAGGTCGAGGCACAGACACAGTCTCAATGGGGATAGCTGAGCTGACTACACTGACTGTGCTAGTGGCAGACTCCACTAAGCTGGCTAACAGCCTGCTGTCTGGCCTGCACCCGATCTCATTGTGGAGCTAGAGAACATCTTTGGGACAGGGGGCAGTATATTCACGTCCAGATAAAATGCGTGTCCAAAGTAAACGGCCTGCTACTCAGACATGCATATTATCAGTATAGATTAAAAACTGTCAGATTCAAAACTGTTTGAATCATGTCTGTGAGTATAACATAACTTAATTGGCAGGCGAAACCCTGAGGACAAATGGTTCAGATCTTTTTTTTTTTTTTTTTTTGAGGTCCCTCTCTTTTCAATGGGTTTTCATTGGGAATTTCTAATCAACTTTCCTGCTGTTCCTATCGCTTCGACTAAATGTCAACAGTCTTTAGAAATTGGTTTAGGTTATTCCTTTGAGAAATGAAAACCTAACACTGTTCAGAACGAGGCTCCAGTCTAGTGTACTCTTTGTTAGAGGCGCGTGACCTGAAATGCACGCTCCACTTTGTTTTCCTCTGGTATTGAACACAGATCATCCAGTCTTCAATTTTATCAATTATTTACGTTAAAAAAAATACTTCAACTTGTATTAGGAAAGTAGTTTGACATGTTTGGACAAAGCTTACAGGTAACTTATGAGACATTTTGTAGTGCGCGACTTGGAACCAGTGTTTTTTCTGGATCAAACGCGCCAAATAAATGGACATTTTGGATATATATATAGACGGAATTAATCAAACAAAAGGACGATTTGATGTTTCTGGGACATATTGGAGTGCCAACAGAATTAGTTTGTCTAAGGTAAGGCATGAAATATATCTTTATTTCTGCGTTTTGTGTCGCGCCTGCAGGGTTGAAATATGCTTTTCTCGCTTTGTTTACTGGGGTGCTATCCTCAGATAATAGCATTGCTTGCTTTCACCGAAAAGCCTTTTTGAAATCTGACATGTTGGCTGGATTCACAACAAGTGTAGCTTTAATTTGGTTTCTTGCAAGTGTGATTTCATGAAAGTTTGATTTTTATAGTAATTTATTTGAATTTGGCGCTCTGCATTTTCACTGGCTTTTAGCCAGGTGGGACGCTAGCGTCCACATATCCCAGAGGTTAAAAAAATAAAATATTAAAACTCTAACAGTTAATTCATGTAATAAATGAAGACCTATTTAACTGCCAATCATTATACAGACAATATGATTGAATAAAACATGTTGTATTGGGTCATCACTCAAAGCTAGGATGAGAGAAAACACCATTCCTCTGACAGCAAAACCCAGAATGTGAAGTGAGTGCTTTCTGTAATCATCCTGTCATGACTTGTAGCTGAACCAGTTTTAGTAAAGGCCTCGTGAGTCAGAGGTCAAGCAAATAACACTTTGGGTGACGCCCTGCGAAAAAAAACACAATCAGATCACATATTGCCTTATGTACAGCACAAAGCTATCAGAGATAAGTAGAAAAGATAAACACATTATGCTTTTACCAGTGTTCAGTTCAAACACCCTTTGGACTATCTGTCCTCGCCTGCACAGGAAGACAGGCACTGAAATAGTACTGAGTCAAGAGAGAAAATCAGCATCTGCAGCAGCAAGCAAAACTATTCCAGACACATCTACCCTCACAGAGCTCACATACATAACACAGTGTTATTTAAAAAGGCACAATGGCCACATCTCATGATTATCAATGACAGTCGTTATCATGTCTTCACCCTCATCATTAAGAGAAATAAGATTCCACAGTAAAAATACCATTGTCGACTTGTCTTTCAACAACATCAACAGAAGAATTCCTCCCTTGCTTTGCCAAGTATTTTGTGCCCAACAATACTTGAATACCTCACAATACTTGACATTAGGAGGGACTCCATTGCAAATGAAACAGATTCTCTCTGTACTACACATTACGGCCCCCACTAGTTCATTTCAGCACTGGCTTCTTGATGCTTCGAGGGACATTGGGACGATTCCATTCGGAGCCATTTTGTCTCAGTCGAGCAGGAAAGGCACTTGGTTTGGGCTGCTGCTCCCCCCTGTCGGCAGCTCCCAGGCACTGCAGGCCTGGTCCTCACCAGCACAGGACAGAGCAACAGAGCACCAGTATGTGTCCACTCGTAAGGCAATGCTCCTCTGTGCAGCACTCATCCACCACCCCTCATCGGCTCTCAGGTAGGCTCCGTGTCCGGTGTGGCTGGATGTGGCACTGGCAGTATGTGTGGCTCAGGTGGGACAGGATCTGTACTAGGTTCTGAGGGCAACACTGTCTGTGGAGGCAGGTCTGGCAGTGTGGATGAGGGTGATGTAGGCAGTACTGGTTGGACTGGTAATGATGTGGATGATACTGGCTCTGCTGGTAATGTGGTTGGCACTGACTGTGGGGGGGTTGTTGTGATTGACAGTGACTGTATGGGTGTGGAGTCTGATACGGTCACTGACTGTATGGGTGCTGTGGATGGAATTGTGTTTGACTCCATCACAGGCTGTGAGGGTACTGTGTTTGACGGTGTGGGTTCCTCTGGCTGCGATGTGTGTGTCTGCAGCAGGGGGGTGGTCTCGGGGTGTGTGTAGGGAGTCCGTATCCAGGAGAGCTGCTCTGAGCTGGAGTAGTAGGGAAGGAATGACCTCTCGTGGGCACAGGTGCGCATGGCCAGGTAGGTGTGGCGCAGCAGGTGGGGGAAGCGGGAGGTGAAGTAGGAGACAAAGTCATCAGGGATGGAGCCCAGAGTCTCCTGGACCTCTGCTGGTAACTCCCTGTAATGGTGCTTCTATAGGAGGGACAAAAGAAGAAGGATTCATATACACAGACATCTAAATCAGGTAAACACACATCATTTAGATGGAAAGACACCCATACCTTGTTTCTCATGGCACGGAGAAGATCTCTGACAGACCCTCCTTTATACGACCGGAATTTGCGTAGGTCTGCCAAGAGAAAATACATGCAATGAGTAATCCACACAGTACATTCTAATAATTTATCCTAACATGTATAATTTATCCTAAAAGTCTCATAATACAGCAAGATTGAAATGCCTCACAATGTCCTGGTCTAAAGTTAGATATCCTATAAATATAGTCTACCTGTCAGGAAATCTTCAGCCGACTAGTTCTCCACAAGGCATGAAAACAAACATAACAACAAGCTAAACAGACAAATGACTGACATGCAAATTAAAAACTCATGAATGCAACAGTCACAGCAAACCTCTTACCATTTCTTTCACATACAGTGGCATATTAAGATTAGAACAACCCTATTCAGATGAACACTCAACAGGAAGCAAAGCAGCCTTTCAGGTTGAGAAGAGCTCAGCTAAATGCTGCAGTCTGGATTGACAGGAAATGCAAACCACATCCAGTCACTGCATTTTATATCAATGACTACACTCACATCTCTTCTGCACTTGAGAAACATTAACCCTAACTGGGCAACTAAAACTGTAGTAGGTCATCATTTCTTAATGAAATATATACCCTTTAATTTATTAAAGGCACTAGCATAGTAGTAGGGTTAAAACTGAACTCAGACCAGTCTCTTTACCAGTCTACACTCATGACATGGACAAAGTCTTGTAAGACTGGTATGTGGTTGTAGCTACAACTGATCTCAGTCCAGTCTCTTACCGGTCTGTAGAGGCACTGTGATGTGTTCCCTCCAGTCCAGCTTCACCACGGCCCGCCCCCCTCGCTCCAACTGCCTTACGATTGGTCCGTCCAGCGGCTCCTTCTCTATCCTGTCACTCAAGTCCTACAGGGGAAACAAGATGAAATATGGGTTTTTATTTTAAAAAAGAAAATGTTGTTATTGGAAAATGTTCCGTTCACAGTCGTGCTATACTGATTTATGTGGAACAGTTTAATTAGAAAATTATTGGATTTGATTGTGACCTGGAAGAACTGCAGCTGTTTCTCCAGGCTCCAGAAGAAGGGGTGTTTGAGCACGCTCTCAGCAGAAGGTCTCCTCTGGGGCTCCATGTTCAGCATCTGTTCTATCAGGTCTGTGGCCACGATGTCCTCTGGGAAAGACAAGACCA
Organism: Oncorhynchus mykiss; assembly: GCF_013265735.2. NCBI lineage: Eukaryota > Metazoa > Chordata > Actinopteri > Salmoniformes > Salmonidae > Oncorhynchus > Oncorhynchus mykiss. The sequence goes on along the minus strand of NC_048576.1, from coordinate 96,023,868 downwards.
AACACTCTCAGTCACTATGGGGCAGTATTGGGGTGAGCTATTGTCACTTCTCAAGGGTTATGTTATTGTTCTGTGTTGGACTGTGATGTTATGCATTTCATAACTCCTGTTATGTCTGCACCCTAAAACAAGGCCATTGTGTTCTGGAACTGTTGCTTGTATAAAATAACTTGTAACAACATGATTGTATTATTACCTTCCACTGTAAAAGGGTCATGTAGCCATTTATTCTTGGAGCTCCTTCCCTGACTGAGATCAGAGAGGGATCTACCTAGCAGCTTCTCGTCTGCATTAAATATTCACTATTATAAATTAGTCTCTGCCTAATCTTTGGATCAAATTTTCCACAACAGCGGTCTCTGATGTGAAACAACTGATTGTCAATGTTTGGGTTTGCATTAAACAAAATTGCAATAACATCTGTCTTTAATAACTCTAATACTGCCTTTACCAAAACTGTCCAATGTAAACTTATTGCTCTCTTTGTACTTTCAAAGGCTGAACTGATGCTCACTAGCAAGGAACTACTGTTTCTTAGACAGTCAACATCCTGGTTTAAATCAAATCACTTCCAAACCAATCCTACACCAACTTCCCCTCACCGCCTTCCTGTGGGTCTGAGAACAGGAAGTGATGTCCTCACCATGTTTGTGGGGCTGTAGCTGGTCCAGGCTGTAGGCTCCCAGCAGTATGTTGGCTTGCCTCTGCAGGGACTTGCCAAAGGGATGACATCCCCAGGACACCACATAGTAGAACACACAGCCTGCAGAGAAGACGTCCACCGTGCACGTCTACAGAGGAAGAGAGAGAGAGGTTGGGCGTTCAATAATGCCGTTCTGTTGATGGTTAGCAATCAATGTCTTTGATAAAGGCAAGATAAGTGTGTAACAGTGAACTGCATTCACATCAATTTAAATTAGTATCAGACAGCGACAGTCACAGGCTTTTGTTTCATGACAGCTGCTATCTGTAAAATCAGGACCAGTCATGTGTCCAGTAGGGAGAGGGACCACTCACAGGGTTGTCCTTGCAGTCCTCACTGAGGACCTCTGGGGCGATCCACCCCTCGGTGCCGGGCACCCCGGACCTCCTGCTGAAGCTGTGTCGGCCCACCGCCAGCTTCTTACACAGGCCAAAGTCGGAGATCATGGCCCGCGCCCGACCGTGGGCGTTGGGCATGGACACCAGGATGTTGTGGGGCTTCAGGTCTCTGTGCACTGGGGACGGGAAGAGTGGAGAAGATCAGATCAGACTGGAAGAATAACCTGTAACCTAGGAGATCGTAGATGTTTACTGTACCTAGTCCAGCTACAGTAGTCTTGTGAATCTTATTGAAAATATTACTGTATGGTAAGAACCTTTTTGTTCTTCATGAAAACCTATATTAAAACCTAGTGGGGCGACAGGGTAGCCTAGTAGTTAGAGCGTTGGACTAGTGACCGGAAGGTTGCAAGTTCAAATCCCCGAGCTGACAAGGTACAAATCTGTCGTTCTGCCCCTGAACAGGCAGTTAACCCACTGTTCCTAGGCCGTCATTGAAAATAAGAATTTGTTCTTAACTGACTAAAGGTAAAATAAAAAAACATCTTGTGATTATTACCTATATTGAGGGAGTGCAGGTGTGCCAGTCCTGACATGGTCTGCTGCAGCAGCATCACAGGCTCCAGTCCATGCCGATCAAAATCCTGTCTCTCCACATACTGAAAGAGGAAACAAAGAGTCTGCATCCAGTGAGTGAGTAAAAGTAACAAGAAGCAACTTTAAGAGGATGAATTAATTAATACATGAATGAGAGCGTAAGCTGAAAGGTCAGGAAGAGAGAGGGTGTTGTAGGGCTTAAGACAACTTTGGAGGGCCAGATACATTTGGCTCGTGGGCCGGGTGTTGCAGACCCCTTGGTTTGGTGGTCAGTGAGGCTGCAGTACCTCTTGCAGTGAGGCGGTACACAGCTCTATGGCGATGTACTGGAACTGGCGGTCCCTCTCTGTGCAGAAGTAACGGATGACGTTGGGGTGCTCGTCCGACTCGCGCAGCAGGTCCACCTCACGGTCAGCAAAGCTGAAGCATTCTGGGAGGATCCTCTTGACTGCCACGGCACGGTTGTCAAACTGACCCCTGGTGGACAGAGCAAGGGAAGGTTAGTAGAACATTCCTAAACAGACACTTTACAAAGAAAGGTTGAGTTCTTGTCTGTATATTTGTAAAACTGAACATTTATCAAAGTAAATGAAAAACGAAGGTTGTGTCCCAATTCTCTTCCCACTTGCACAGAAATAATGGGGATGCGGCCAAAGACTCTGGAGAGTCTATGTGACGAGTAGAGATGATTGAACGACTAACTGAGCAGCCTCAAAAAGGCACTTGACTTTCATTTCACTTTGTTACAAAATATAGATACATTGGCCTGGGGTGAGACTTACTTATACACGATGGTTCCCTCTGCACCGTGTCCCAAAACATTTTTGGGACGGAACATTATCTTTCCAACTCTGACCATGTTGGAGTCCTCATCTGATGAACCATAAAAAAAGCACATCAGATATTGGAATCAGAAGAGTATCTTCTCTCCTTTTCAAAACAATTGCCAGGCATCAAGATGAACAGAGCAGTGCTAGACCTACTGTAAGTGTGTGAGTGAGTATGTGTGAGTAATTGTGTGCGCATTAATGTGTGTTGTCTTTATCAATGTGTGTATCCACTTGTGTCCTCCATACCTCCGTCCTCGTGCTCGTTGGTGGAGCTGCCCAGCTCGGGCACAGACAGGTTGGAGTGGTTGGATGCACGGGGGGTGATGTTGGGGGTGCCGTTGGGACTGCTGTGGTCTGAGTCAGCGTCCGGGGCCAGCAGGGGCAGGTCGGTCCCTGGGGGAGAGAACGGCTGTCTCCTCAGGAGATCCAGCCGCTCATCCAACTGCCTCTGGAACTGTTCATGCTGCAGCTGCTGCTGTTTGTGAACACTCTGGGAGAGGAGAGATGGAGAAGAGGGTGTGTGTAAACCAGAAGTACATGTATAAGTGAGCTATAGTGTTCAAGTTAGGTTTGCGTTATATCCATAACTCAGCATTTCAACTAAACTGTGGCTTTACTTCATACATTTAACACAGAGCCTACCACCATACTGGAACTAAACTGTGGCCTTACTTCCTACATTTAACACAGAGCCAACCATCATACTGGAACTAAACTGTGGCCTTACTTCATACATTTAACACAGAGCCAACCATCATACTGGAACTAAACTGTGGCCTTACTTCCTACATTTAACACAGAGCCTACCATCATACTGGAACTAAACTGTGGCCTTACTTCATACATTTAACACAGAGCCTACCATCATACTGGAACTAAACTGTGGCCTTACTTCATACATTTAACACAGAGCCTACCATCATACTGGAACTAAACTGTGGCCTTACTTCATACATTTAACACAGAGCCTACCATCATACTGGAACTAAACTGTGGCCTTACTTCACACATTTAACACAGAGCCTACCATCATACTGGAACTAAACTGTGGCCTTACTTCCTACATTTAACACAGAGCCAACCATCATACTGGAACTAAACTGTGGCCTTACTTCCTACATTTAACACAGAGCCTACCATCATACTGGAACTAAACTGTGGCCTTACTTCCTACATTTAACACAGAGCCTACCATCATACTGGAACTAAACTGTGGCTTCCTACATTTAACACAGAGCCTACCATCATACTGGAACTAAACTGTGGCTTCCTACATTTAACACAGAGCCTACCATCATACTGGAACTAAACTGTGGCTTCCTACATTTAACACAGAGCCTACCATCATACTGGAACTAAACTGTGGCTTCCTACATTTAACACAGAGCCTACCATCATACTGGAACTAAACTGTGGCCTTACTTCATACATTTAACACAGAGCCTACCATCATACTGGAACTAAACTGTGGCTTCCTACATTTAACACAGAGGCTACCACCATACTGGAACTAAACTGTGGCTTCCTACATTTAACACAGAGGCTACCATCATATTGGAACTAAACTGTGGCTTTACTTCATACATTTATTTCACTCATGTTCAGCTTGTTGACTGACAATTTGTACAGCCAGGTAGTAACAGCCATACACCAGATCACCACTAGGTGTCAGTGCTCCCTCACCTTGGGGTAGATGATGATGAAGGCTACCCAGCCAGCCAGGAGGAAGGTGCTGAAAATGATGGTGGCCATGTCTTTAAGCATAGAGTCCACAGGGGCCTCCACCCTCACCTGTGAGGTTCGCCCCGGCTGCTCCTGGATGGAGGTGACCGCCGGGGGGCTGGGGCCCACAGTGGGGCCTTCTCCCATGTCACTCTCATTCACCTTCTAGAGGAGGACGAGGGAGAAGATATTTTTTATACCCCAACAAAATCAAATCAAAGAGGAGAGGTTAGTTGGCATGCTGAAGGACTGAAACACACACCTCCTCTAGGGTCTTCTCTGTGGTGGGGGGGATGACATTGACCTGCTGGCGTGGGATACTGTCAGGGAACTTCTCCAGGATCTTGTTATGGGCATCAGGAGGCGTCTCATGATGACCTGGGAGAGAAACGCATCCAACCAGCATCAGCATCATCTCTATGATGATATTACAGTGTGTGTAATAACATCTATAACATCAATAACATATTCTTAAATCATTATCATGCTGACATCACTGAAAACCAACTTCCATCCTTATTCTACAGCCACAACTGCATTGAAGTGTATGGACTTGGACAATGCTTGTGTTCCACATTTGAGAACTAACTGAGCATCCAGCAGAGGGCACTATAATAACACAAGGTAGACACTGGGGAGGGGGGAAAATGCACAAGAGGAGTGTTCTCTACCTATGAGGAGCAGGTGGTTCCTCATGAAGTTGATGCGGTTGCGTTCCCTCAGGGCAGAGTTGAATTTGACGCTGGTCCTGGGGGTGATCACACACTCTTCCTCCATTGTTACCTCCTGGCTGTTAGGACCCTCCAGCATGGGGAAGGTGCTGCCGCGGGGCTACAGGAGACACACAAACCACTAGATTATGGAACTTTTTTTTAACTAGGGAAGTCACCTAGTGATTGACATCCTTTTCAAGTACTAAGTAGTTCAATGTTAATATACACTACCTGGCCCAAAATATGTGGACACCTGCTCATCGAACATCTCATTCCAAAATCATGGGCGTTAATATGAAGTTGGTCCCCTTTTTGCTGCTATAACGGCCTCCACTCTTCTAGGAAGGCTTTCCACTAGGTGTCGGAACATTGCTGCAGGGACTTGTTTCCATTTAGCCAAAAGAGCATTATGCACTGATGCTGGACGATTAGGCACTGATGCTCGCAGTCTGCGTTCCAATTCATCCTAAAGGTGTTCGATGGGTTTGAGGTCAGGGCTTTTTGCAGCCCAGTTAAATTCTTCCACACTGATCTCAAATCATTTCTGTATGGACCTCGCTTTGTGCACAGGGGCATTGTCATGCTGAAACAGGAAAGGACCTTCCCCCAAACTGTTGCCACAAAGTTGGAAGCACAGAATCGTCTACAATGTCATTGTATGCTGTAGTGTTAAGATTTCCCTTCACTGGAACTAAGGGGCCTAGCTCGAACCTTGAAAAACAGCCCTAGACCATTATTCCTCCTTCACCAAATTTTACAGTTGGCACTATGCAGTCGGGCAGGTAGTGTTCTCCTGGCATCCACCAAATCCAGATTCATCTGTTGTACTGCCTGATGGTGAAGCGTGATTCATCTCACCAGAGAACGGGTTTCCACTGCTCCAGAGTCCAACGGTGGCGAGATTTACACCACTCCAGCAACGCTTGGCATTGCACATGGTGACCTTAGGCTTGTGTGCCTATTTCATGGAGCTCCTGACGAACAGTTCTTGTGCTGATGTTGTTTCCAGAGGCAGTGTGGAACTCGGTAGTGTTGCAACCGAGGGCAAGTGATTTTTATGCGCTACACACTTCAGCACTCAAAAAGCTGAATCCACTCATTTGAAGGGGTGTCCACATGTAGTTTAATGTTGTTAAATGTTGACAGAAAGTAATACATCCTTTACTACTTAGAAGGATACTGAAATAAGTGGGATGTCAATATCAAACAGATTACGTCAAATTAATCTCAACATCTTATTGTAAATAGATAGCATCAGCAAGACCCCTTATTTCTATCTCATGTTCCTCTGTGCTGCAGGGACCCAGGCCTGAGGGGATTGTGACCTGGGTTATGGTCAGGTAAATAATCAAACCAACACTAGTGCAGGTCCCTGTGACTTTTAACTCACATCTTTGATCTTGGGCTAAGAGATCAGCTCCCAGAAGCTTCCAGTTGTTTGATGATGTTCTAGATTCTAGACGGAATGTCACATTTTGTTCTAACACAGAAGAGCCTAGTGCCACTCACCACGACCGTGACCCCATCATGCACCAGGGAGGGCGATGCGTACAGGCTGGTGGAGTACTTGCCTACGTAGAGTGTGGCCCTGTGAAGACAACAGAACAGGATAGTCTTAATGTTAGCTTTAAACAAGGAAGAGAAGCCTAATAGTCTACCTCAACCAGGACATTTAGAATAGGGAGATTCTCTATTATACTGTAGACCGCTTTGACTTGAGTCAGAAAACTGCACTATTGGTTACAAACAGACAATTTCACACACACACACTACAAGATCACCCACTGAAACTCTTATTTCTCCTTTCTTCTGAAAGCTGGTGTAAATAGAAGTACAGAACTGTATTGTGAAACCATGACTGAAAGAGTCCACCTGTGTTGGTTAGATATGTATCACTTTATGAACAAATGAAACACCTCTACAAGTCCTGACTACACCACCACTGGCTCATGCAATCATCAAACATAGATATAAAGAGATCTTCAATACACCCCATCAATGATTCAGAGCCCTGGAATGCATATCAAAGCTCTAACACGAGATGGGGCCAACCCCTGTTCTCAGGATGGGGAGATCAACCGTAACACGTGCTGCTTGCAAAATCAACTTACTCAACCCATCATAAATTACTTGTGAGACTTCAAGAGTTCAGTTAAAGCATTTTCAAAGGGGCCCCTGTTAACAAAATAAATGCCTTGAAGGAAAACATAAGAGAGAAGGAAGTGGCTAAATAAGCGTGAAACTAATTCAACAGAAGTCAAAGGAGAATGGTCTTGGCAGAAATGCTGTGGCAAATGCTAAAGGGGAGAGGCTCTGCTTGTTGTCTTGCTGAGCATAGACTGGAGCTGGTAGAAACCAATCAACATTGTTTATAGAAAAGGGTGGGGCTTCTATTCCTAACCCATCAGGACAGAATCTTCAACCCAGATATGCAAATATATACAGTACCAGTCAAAAGTTTGGAAACCCCTGCTCATTCAAGGGGTTTTCTTTATTTGTTGCTATTTTCTACATTGCAGAATATATGTGTATGCACATTCAATGCCCATGGCTATGGGAAGATTTGCATGAAAGTTCAAGCTAAAACAGTAGTCAGCTCTACACTTTAAAATACCCACCCTGGGGGTATTTACTATAGAAAAACAATGACATGAGGGTAAAATGGACACAAGTGACAATGAAAAAGTTTCATCCAATTGTCTGTGTTTTTCTATGAAAGCATAAGACACCTACAAAGTCATTTCTTAAGTCAGGGTTGTGCCTCCATAGCTGAGTAACTAAAGGGAAGCCACTGTCGATCACACAGTCTACTTACATGAGCTTGTTTTTGGGCTTCTTCTCCTTGGGGAAGGGATACTTCCACTGTGTGATGCGTCCCACCTCGCCTGACATGAAGGTGAGGTAGCGCAGCGTTTCCACAGCGACGTTGGTGAGCGGCACCTTGCGCAGGCCCTCACGCTGCCATATGTACATGGCCACCACGGGGGAGTTGTAATTCTGGATCCACTGGACGTCACCCGACTCACTGTCCACTGTCACCACCAGCCCGTCACCATTGGAGACAAAGTGGGCCATCTCTATAAGGGGAGGGGGAGAGGAGGGGGGTTACGTAAACTGGGTGTACGTATTGCATCATTGCAACTATGTGAAAGGTGAGGTGGACAATACACATATATAGAAAGAGGTAGAGAGGGAAAGAGATGGAGATGTGAGGAGAGGGAGAGAAACGTGAGGAGAGAGGAGAATCATACACTGCTCAAAAAAATAATGGGAACACTTAAACAACACAATGTAACTCCAAGTCAATCACACTTCTGTGAAATCAAACTGTCCACTTAGGAAGCAACACTGATTGACAATAAATTTCACATGCTGTTGTGCAAATGGAATAGACAACAGGTGGAAATTATAGGCAATTAGCAAGACACCCCCAATAAAGGAGTGGTTCTGCAGGTGGTAACACAGACCACTTCTCAGTTCCTATGCTTCCTGGCTGATGTTTTGGTCACTTTTGAATGCTGGCGGTGCTTCCACTCTAGTGGTAGCATGAGATGGAGTCTACAACCCACACAAGTGGCTCAGGTAGTGCAGCTCATCCAGGATGGCACATCAATGCGAGCTGTGGCAAGAAGGTTTGCGGTGTCTGTCAGCGTAGTGTCCAGAGCATGGAGGCGCTACCAGGAGACAGGCTAGTACATCAGGAGACGTGGAGGAGGCCATAGGAGGGCAACAACCCAGCAGCCGGACCGCTACCTCCGCCTTTGTGCAAGGAGGAGCACTGCCAGAGCCCTGCAAAATGACCTCCAGCAGGCCACAAATGTGCATGTGTCTGCTCAAACGGTCAGAAGCAGACTCCATGAGGGCCTGACGTCCACAGGTGGGGGTTGTGCTTACAGCCCAACACCGTGCAGGACGTTTGGCATTTGCCAGAGAACACCAAGATTGGCAAATTCGTCACTGTGCTCTTCACAGATGAAAGCAGGTTCACACTGAGCACGTGACAGAGTCTGGAGACGCCGTGGAGAACGTTCTGCTGCCTGCAACATCCTCAAGCATGACCGGTTTGGCAGTGGGTCAGTCATGGTATGGGGTGGCATTTCTTTGGGGGGCCGCACAGCCCTCCATGTGCTCGCCAGAGGTAGCCTGACTGCCATTAGGTACCGAGATGAGATTCTCAGACCCCTTGTGAGACCATATGCTGGTGCGGTTGGCCCTGGGTTCCTCCTAATGCAAGACAATGCTAGACTTCATGTGGCTGGAGTGGGTGTCAGCAGTTCCTGCAAGAGGAAGGCATTGATGCTATGGACTGGCCCGTCCGTTCCCCAGACCTGAATCCAATTGAGCACATCATGTCTCGCTCCATCCACCAACGCCACGTTGCACCACAGACTGTCCAGGAGTTGGCGGATGCTTTAGTCCAGGTCTGGGAGGAGATCCCTCAGGAGACCATCCGCCACCTCATCAGGAGCATGCCCAGGTGTTGTAGGGAGGTCATACAGGCACATGGAGGCCACACACACTACTTAGCCTCATTTTGACTTGTTTTAAGGACATTACATCAAAGTTGGATCAGCCTGTAGTGTGGTTTTCCACTTTAATGATGAGTGTGACTCCAAATCCAGACCTCCATGGGTTGATACATTTGATTTCCATTGATAATTTTTGTGTGATTTTGTTGTCAGCACATTCAACCATGTAAATAAAAAAGTATTTAATAAGAATATTTCATTCATTCAGATCTAGGATGTGTTATTTTAGTGTACCTTTATTTTTTTGAGCAGTGTATTTAATATTAGTTTCCTTTGATATTGGATGATGTTCAATAGTAATATGTTGTGAGGATAATGACAGTAGAAAATCATCTCCCTGGATCTATGTTCTATGAGATATGCTTTCAACCAGAGAGCAGGACGATATCAGTAACACAATACTCGTTAGTATCATGGCAAGGAAACAAAAACACGAAGCGGATTTAACTTCTTTAGGAAAACAGCCCTGATGTTGGAAACAAACATCATTGTTGTCATCCAGATTCACACTTATTTATTTTCCAAGCTATAGCACGCAATATGTTACATCCAGCAGGTTTTTACATGACCAAAGAGTTACATCTGCTTCCTGTTTTCATTTTTGCCATGGAAAATATATTGTGATACTGGCATCATCACAGCCCTACCAGACAGCAGGTCTCAAACAACTCAGTCTCTCACATACAGTGCCTTGCGAAAGTATTCGGCCCCCTTGAACTTTGCAACCTTTTGCCACATTTCAGGCTTCAAACATAAAGATATAAAACTGTATTTTTTTTGTGAAGAATCAACAACAAGTGGGACACAATCATGAAGTGGAACGACATTTATTGGATATTTCAAACTTTTTTAACAAATCAAAAACTGAAAAATTGGGCGTGCAAAATTATTCAGCCCCCTTAAGTTAATACTTTGTAGCGCCACCTTTCGCTGCGATTACAGCTGTAAGTCGCTTGGGGTATGTCTCTATCAGTTTTGCACATCGAGAGATGTGCAAAACAGCTCGAGCTCAGTGAGGTTGGATGGAGGTTGGATGGAGAGCATTTGTGAACAGCAGTTTTCAGTTCTTTCCACAGATTCTCGATTGGATTCAGGTCTGGACTTTGACTTGGCCATTCTAATACCTGGATATGTTTATTTTTGAACCATTCCATTGTAGATTTTGCTTTATGTTTTGGATCATTGTCTTGTTGGAAGACAAATCTCCATCCCAGTCTCAGGTCTTTTGCAGACTCCATCAGGTTTTCTTCCAGAATGGTCCTGTATTTGGCTCCATCCATCTTCCCATCAATTTTAACCATCTTCCCTGTCCCTGCTGAAGAAAAGCAGGCCCAAACCATGATGCTGCCACCACCATGTTTGACAGTGGGGATGGTGTGTTCAGCTGTGTTGCTTTTATGCCAAACATACCGTTTTGCATTGTTGCCAAAAAGTTCAATTTTGGTTTCATCTGACCAGAGCACCTTCTTCCACATGTTTGGTGTGTCTCCCAGGTGGCTTGTGGCAAACTTTAAACAACACTTTTTATGGATATCTTTAAGAAATGGCTTTCTTCTTGCCACTCTTCCATAAAGGCCAGATTTGTGCAATATACGACTGATTGTTGTCCTATGGACAGAGTCTCCCACCTCAGCTGTAGATCTCTGTAGTTCATCCAGAGTGATCATGGGCCTCTTGGCTGCATCTATGATCAGTCTTCTCCTTGTATGAGCTGAAAGTTTAGAGGGACGGCCAGGTCTTGGTAGATTTGCAGTGGTCTGATACTCCTTCCATTTCAATATTATCGCTTGCACAGTGCTCCTTGGGATGTTTAAAGCTTGGGAAATCTTTTTGTATCCAAATCCGGCTTTAAACTTCTTCACAACAGTATCTCGGACCTGCCTGGTGTGTTCCTTGTTCTTCATGATGCTCTCTGCGCTTTTGACGGACCTCTGAGACTATCACAGTGCAGGTGCATTTATACGGAGACTTGATTACACACAGGTGGATTGTATTTATCATCATTAGTCATTTAGGTCAACATTGGATCATTCAGAGATCCTCACTGAACTTCTGGAGAGTTTGCTGCACTGAAAGTAAAGGGGCTGAATAATTTTGCACGCCCAATTTTTCAGTTTTTGTTTTGTTAAAAAAGTTTGAAATATCCAATAAATGTCGTTCCACTTCATGATTGTGTCCCACTTGTTGTTGATTCTTCACAAAAAAATACAGTTTTATATCTTTATGTTTGAAGCCTGAAATGTGGCAAAAGGTCGCAAAGTTCAAGGGGGCCGAATACTTTCGCAAGGCACTGTACATAGCCTACATTCACTGTCGCTATCGAGAGATATAAACGCATGTCTTACTGTATCTGGTGTCGTCGTCAGGCAGCGTGGAGGCGTAGTCGAAGTAGGTGGCATTCCAGCGGAGCTCTCTACTCTTGGTGTCGTACATGGTGATAGTGTACTCTGGGGAAGGGACAACATCATATACTGTAGCCTAGAACATGTAGGATATGCCAGAGTAGTGAAACTAAACTCAGCAGGACTTAACCGATGGTGATATTGTGCTTTGGGAAGAAATGGTGAGAGCGCTCATTACAACTATACAGCTATGGTGACAACACTGGCCAAATTCATGTTCCCCTGACAGAAGTCTCCATGTCTCAAAGCATTTATACTTCTTGGACTGCTGCCCTGGCAGCCTGACCTTTACAACCGCCATAAATATCTACAACAAGCCACACACAAGTCATCTAAAGTGACATCAAAATTAAGCAGATGCCATAGGACACAGGGTATGACAGATCACCGCAGTAATAACTGGGAGTACAAATGGGCATGGAAGTAGAGTAGCCTTTCCAAGGCAGTAAAGTTGCCCCTAATCGCTGATCTTGGGTCAGATTCACATTTTCCCCTCAAATGGTTAAGGTTAGGATTGGGGGAGGGGAGCTGATCCCAGGTCTGTAAAGGGGATGTGAATGAGGATGTGGAAAATGTCAACCTTAGTCTCTCCCGAGCCCGTACGGGAGTTGTAGCGATGAGACAAGATAGTAGCTACTAAAACAATTGGATACCATGAAATTGGGGAGAAAAGGGGGTAAAATAAAAAGGCCACTGGGCAATCCCTATGAGGTTCAGTTAGGCCCAGGCTCATAGAGATGTGTTCTGTCTATTCGTTTCTATGGATAGACCCGTTTGCCCCCAATCCCTGTCCCCTCTACATCCCTGCCTCTTCCTGGCTTCACCTGGTCAGCCCTACCTATCCTTTCCCCACAGTCCCAAATCTACTTACTTAATCTCCATAGGTACCTTATCTCCAGCCTATCCCAGCTAATTTGTTTGTACCGTCTAGGCCTGGGCCTAACTGAACCTCATAGGGATTGCCCAGTGGCTTTTTTATTTTACCCCCTTTTCTCCCCAATTTCGTGGTATCCAATTGTTTTAGTAGCTACTATCTTGTCTCATCGCTACAACTCCCGTACAGGCTCGGGAGAGACTAAGGTTGAAAGTCATGCGTCCTCCGATACACAACCCAACAAAGCCGCACTGCTTCTTAACACAGTGCGCATCCAACCCGGAAGCCAGCCGCACCAATGTGTCGGAGGAAACACTGTGCACCTGGCAACCTTGGTTAGCGTGCACTGCGCCGGGCCCGCCACAGGAGTCGCTGGTGCGCGATGAGACAAGGATATCCCTACCGGCCAAGCCCTCCCTAACCCGAACGACGCTAGGCCTATTGTGCGTCGACCCACAGACCTCCAGAGCCTGGCACAGCTGGCGCTGCAGTACAGCGCCCTTAACTACTGCGCCACCCGGGAGGCCCAGTGGCTTAAGGGGGGAGAAGTGAATAATGAATATCCCATAGAGATGTTTAGACCCCAAGCCAGCCAGGTGTAGGCTGGGCTACAGGTGCCTACCGGTGCGTCCCAGGTAGAGCAGGGAGGAGGAGGGACACAGCATCTCAGCAAAGGAGGAAGTGAGGGTCTGCTGCTTCTCCCCTGTCAACAGGTCCACCACGTACCACAGGTCCTGCTTCTTACCTGCGCATACACACAAAGTGATACAAAAACAGACATAAGGACATCATGAGGACACAAACACATGGACACAATAGGGCTGGGTGATATATATTGAATTCATTTGTTTGTATGGGAGTTTATGTCCACTTCTCGTGTCTTTTTTGTCTCGTCTCCTTTTCATGCTCAGTTTCAGTCGCACGTGGCATTGCGTACCATTAGGAGCATTTTACCCAAAGCCTATTATTCAAGCTGTCTAGTCTGTGTTTTAATAAATATGCAATAAGTATAAAAACACAAATATATAAGGAATTGGCAACTCATTCTCATTCTCGGTAGGCCACTTGATTTCAACATCTGGCTAGCATGCTGTTCAAACAGTTGGAGACGGACAGAAGGGTGTGTTCATAACAATTCAACTGTTCTATCTAGTCAACTACCAAATAGATCCAAGTTAGCTAAACTTGAAATATAAATATTAACTGGATACTCACTAACACGTGGGCTTGTAATTGAGATAATGTGTATGAGACCCGTGTTAATGCTCTATAATGCCTGCTACAAGAAGTGAATCCTTATTATGCATGGTTCTTTTTAGGCCACATCGCCCAGCCCTAGGAAACACAGAGCAGTCAGCCTAATAACATTGTAAAAACCTACTTGTCTCTGGTCTGAAAGCAGAGCCATACATGCAGTTGAACCACATTCAATCTGAGTTGTTTATTATGCTCATTATACTTTGAGTGAATGGGAGGGACAGAGGGCGGGCAACCTCAGTTAAGTAAAGGTGGGCTAGACAAGCACCCAGCATTCTCCCAGGGGGTAATGGGTGTTAACCTACCTATAGTCTTATTAAAAACACCCCATGCCCTGGTAGTGCACTGTCTTTCTATTGTGTTGGTGAAGGGAGTGACATTAATCGTTATTCTGGCTGGACTGTAATAACAACGCCTGATGGATTACGAAACAGTGTCCCATCTGCAGTGCTGGTGGCCCCACCCGTGAGTAAGATGTTGTTGGCTGAGCTGCTCCTCAAACTGACTTTGCAGGACGGCTTTAGACTGAAGATTACGGTTGTCTGTCTAGCACAATGTAAGGTGAAAATTGCCATTGGCCAACAGGTTTGACAATTAACACAGAAAATTCTCCCTTTGTGCTCGCAGTGGCTTCAGTGAATGGGTGTGAAAACTTCTACAGGACTAAGAAACATGACATCCATTTTCTCCGCTGAACAATGGCACGGTAGATAGGTTAGATTACGGTCACGCCTTCGTGCCGCAGTATATTCAAAGGAGCAGGAGTTATGATGACCGTGAGGTGAAAGGAATGGAAATGTAGTATAACGTCTTTTAGTTCTAACAAGATTCTATTCATTCATTAGAGGTCAGCCTGATCGGGAAATTGAACGGTAGTCTCGCTTGGTAGAGTAGATAACCATGACAACGTAGTCCAAACTGTTCCTGGTCTGTTCTAAATGTCTACATGTCATGTCAGTGTGTGTGTGTCGTCATATACTCCAGGTCTGAGAGCTGGAAGAGTTACCCATGTAGATGATCCCGTCAGAGCTGCGGCAGGGCGACGCCTGGACCAGCTCAGGTATGGTGAAAGGCAGTTTCTGTGGAAAACAGGGAAATGTCCATTGGCCCACTCATAAGCATGTTTACTGTGAGTGTATCAATATCAAGGGGTCAATGTTGAGCAATGCCATTTCATCACAAACCACATACTCACTCACAATCTCACACAATCTCACACAGACTCTGCTACTACAACCTCGCCAAACAGAAATATATGATGTGCGCGCACACACACACACCTATGTGCACTACATGTTTTGCGTGACTTGCTTATCACCTGTGGTTGGCAGATATGCAGAGGCCTTCTAGACAAAGAGGAAACTGTCAGTTCCTCTCTAGTGAGGGGTGACCCTGTTAGTCTAATAAGGGGGTTCAGTGGTTCCTCTCTAGTGAGGGGTGACCCTGTTAGTCTAATAAGGGGGTTCAGTGGTTCCTCTCTAGTGAGGGGTGACCCTGTTAGTCTAATAAGGGGGTTCAGTGGTTCCTCTCTAGTGAGGGATGACCCTGTTAGTCTAATAAGGGGGTTCAGTGGTTCCTCTCTAGTGAGGGGTGACCCTGTTAGTCTAATAAGGGGGTTCAGTGGTTCCTCGCTAGTGAGGGATGACCCTGTTAGTCTAATAAGGGGGTTCAGTGGTTCCTCTCTAGTGAGGGGTGACCCTGTTAGTCTAATAAGGGGGTTCAGTGGTTCCTCTTACAGTCAGTCCCTCGTTGTTCTTCCCTCCTAGAGAGTACAGGCTGCCATCGTTAGGGTCAGGCAGAAAAGCTGGCCTACGGCGAGAGAGAGAGATGGGGTAGAGAATGTTAACACTCCGACAGATCATACATAATTCAAGGTGAAGTGTGCTGTGACACCTGTGCACTATAGGCCTAAATAAAGTTGGATTTGATTGTTGGATAGGGCTTACACATTGTCAGATCAGTCATCAATGAACCCGGTTGTATTTTGAATAGAGTAGTCTTATTGCTCAAGCAGAACAGGACAAAAAACAGTTATGCATGCTCAGCACATTGTGTTAATTTCCTGTTGCACTCAATACACTATGACACCCAAACTGACAGACTCGCACACGCACACAAAAACTGACAAACACACAGTCTTCAGGATACTTACTCCGCCACATGCGTTGGAACCTGCAGAACAGGATCTGTCCACAGAAGAAAACGGAAGAAAATGTGCCTTTCAGTCATCAGTGCCATGAATAGTACACTACAAATGATGACAGTACCGGATGATCAAGAATCAGCAGCATGTATACAGTACACAATATGAACCACTACAGTGCTGTCTTTCCTGTTTGAATATAAACCCCAGTTCTTCAGTTCATAAACGATTACTCCCAAACACAGAATTAACTCAGAAGGTTTACTGAAAACTTTAAGGTCAGGGACCTTTCACTCTCTGATCTTGAGAAAGGAAGAATTAAGGATCCAGCTTTAATATCGCAAATAATTAAAATGTTGCTCCTAAATTAATCTTTGTGTGCGCCTATATTTTTCAACTTACGCCACATGCTCCTTGTAAAAATTGTCAGCATAGACCCCTGCATTGTTGGTCTCAGGTTAAGCGGCTCCTTAAACCACACTTGTCCTAACTGATAAGAGGCCAACGCCCCTTATTTAGCTAATAACAACAGTATAGCCTAAATAAACAGTGGCCAGTAGCCCACAGGGGACACATTAATACTCACTGTAAAGGCCCAGGTCGTATTCTGAACTTCGCAGCTAGAAATGTATTGTATAGAGCGGACATGATTCCCTATTCTACATGATAGAGAAGCAGGTCATATATTACTATCTGAATGTCCTGTAATGTCGCACCCCACTGAATGTGATACAGCACCCAGGCCACCCTGCCAAACTGGCACACACAGGGACCAGGGCGTAATGACATTACTACTAGACAAACACACACAGCGGCAGCGGAGTCCACAAGGTCAGCCAGATGGAACCTCTGCTCTGACTGGCAGAGGTCTGTGCTGGGTGGTTTACCTGGAACTGCGTTTACACAGGTAGCCCAATTGTGTGATGACATCTTTTACGGACGACCATGCAGGAGATGTATATATTTTTTAGTAGAACGTTTTCAATTCAATTCAAGGGGCTTTATTGGCATGGGAAACATGTGTTAACATTGCCAAAGCAAGTGAGGTAGATAATATACAAAAGTGAAATAAACAATACAAATTAACAGTAAACATTACACATACAGAAGTTTCAAAAGAATAAAGACATTACAAATGTCATATTACGTATATATACGGTGTTGTAACAATGTACAAATGGTTAAAGTACAGAAGGGAAAATAAATAAGCATAAATATGGGTTGTATTTACAATGGTGTTTGTTTTTCACTGGTTGCCCTTTTCTTGTGGCAACAGGTCACACATCTTGCTGCTGTGATGGCACACTGTTATTTCACCCAGTAGATATGGGAGTTTATCAAAATTGAGTTTGTTTTCGAATTCTTTGTGGATCTGTGTGTTTTCTCCATTTGTAACGATAAGAGAGCCGTGTTCCGACCTCAATGTTCTTTCCCTTCACTGAATATGCACCTCACCTGATAGCGTAACTGTTTGGGAGGACACACTGACTAGTAATGTGTGTGTTGTTGTATGAATGAGTATACTTGGCCGGTGTGTCAAATGTCACTGGTAGGTGCAGCAGGGTCAAGACAGCGATGCATCGTTTTATCCACGCCTACCATTTATCCTAGCAACATTCAAAGCCGCGCTGATTGGTCAGAGTTAAGTTGTTCCTGCGTTTTGAAAGAACAAACGCTACAGACAGAATCGCCTCCAAAACATTGCCATCCATACTTTGCATTTCCCCTGAATTTGGATATGAAGTTGCATTTAACTATGTAGCTTTTTAGTTAGTGACTGCAACCAGCATGATTGACCAGATGGATAGCATTGACATCATGGATAGTTTAATTGTTTTTGGAGATAAGTAAGATGTGTATTCGGCCCCCTTGAACTTTGCAACCTTTTGCCACATTTCAGGCTTCATCATAAAGATATAAAACTGTATTTTTTTGTGAAGAATCAACAACAAGTGGGACACAATCATGAAGTGGAACGGCATTTATTGGATATTTCAAACTTTTTTAACAAATCAAAAACTGAAAAATTGGGCGTGCAAAATTATTCAGCCCCCTTAAGTTAATACTTTGTAGCGCCACCTTTTGCTGCGATTACAGCTGTAAGTCGCTTGGAGTATGTCTCTATCAGTTTTGCACATCGAGAGACTGAAATGTTTTCCCATTCCTCCTTGCAAAACAGCTCGAGCTCAGTGAGGTTGGATGGAGAGCATTTGTGAACAGCAGTTTTCAGTTCTTTCCACAGATTCTCGATTGAATTCAGGTCTGGACTTTGACTTGGCCATTCTAACACCTGGATATGTTTATTTTTGAACCATTCCATTGTAGATTTTGCTTTATGTTTTGGATCATTGTCTTGTTGGAAGACAAATCTCCGTCCCAGTCTCAGGTCTTTTGCAGACTCCATCAGGTTTTCTTCCAGAATGGTCCTGTATTTGGCTCCATCCATCTTCCCATCAATTTTAACCATCTTCCCTGTCCCTGCTGAAGAAAAGCAGGCCCAAACCATGATGCTGCCACCACCATGTTTGACAGTGGGGATGGTGTGTTCAGGGTGATGAGCTGTGTTGCTTTTACGCCAAACATAACGTTTTGCATTGTTGCCAAAAAGTTCAATTTTGGTTTCATCTGACCAGAGCACCTTCTTCCACATGTTTGGTGTGTCTCCCAGGTGGCTTGTGGCAAACTTTAAACAACACTTTTTATGGATATCTTTAAGAAATGGCTTTCTTCTTGCCACTCTTCCATAAAGGCCAGATTTGTGCAATATACGACTGATTGTTGTCCTATGGACAGAGTCTCCCACCTCAGCTGTAGATCTCTGCAGTTCATCCAGAGTGATCATGGGCCTCTTGGCTGCATCTCTGATCAGTCTTCTCCTTGTATGAGCTGAAAGTTTAGAGGGACGGCCAGGTCTTGGTAGATTTGCAGTGGTCTGATACTCCTTCCATTTCAATATTATCGCTTGCACAGTGCTCCTTGGGATGTTTAAAGCTTGGGAAATCTTTTTGTATCCAAATTCGGCTTTAAACTTCTTCACAACAGTATCTCGGACCTGCCTGGTGTGTTCCTTGTTCTTCATGATGCTCTCTGCGCTTTTAACGGACCTCTGAGACTATCACAGTGCAGGTGCATTTATACGGAGACTTGATTACACACAGGTGGATTGTATTTATCATCATTAGTCATTTAGGTCAACATTGGATCATTCAGAGATCCTCACTGAACTTCTGGAGAGAGTTTGCTGCACTGAAAGTAAAGGGGCTGAATAATTTTGCACGCCCAATTGTTCAGTTTTTGATTTGTTAAAAAAGTTTGAAATATCCAATAAATGTCGTTCCACTTCATGATTGTGTCCCACTTGTTGTTGATTCTTCACAAAAAAATACAGTTTTATATCTTTATGTTTGAAGCCTGAAATGTGGCAAAAGTTTGCAAAGTTCAAGGGGGCCGAATACTTTCGCAAGGCACTGTATCAAGTGTTATCGCTAGCTTACATCGCCGATTGGGTTGAAGCTGTCTAGTAGTGCGTTGACCACACTAGGAGTTCGAAGTGTTTACAAAATGACTATTGAGATACTTAGCTACATTACATTTGTGCTGGTACGCAACTAAACGAGATGCTAGCTCCATTCATTCACCATTACTGACAATAATGTAATGTTAGCCATCTACAGTAACTTGTTGCTTGCCTTTAGTTAGGATAATTTCAAAACGAAGCCGCGGAACTTCCGCGGGTTCGTGGCATGGCACGCACGAGCAAACTACGAACTCCCAGTTCGCCGGGATACCTCTTCAGCTATCTTCCGCGTATTTACTTAATCAGTATCTCCGAACTCTGACCAATCAGCACGGCTTTGAATGTTGCTAGGTTGCTTGTGGGCGTGGTTTGGCCCCATAAAAAGGACACACCAGGGATGGGACCCATGCCAACCCTGGGTTGGATCCTACCTGCTGGGCCTGAGTGACAGGTTCCTACCTCCCTCCAGGCTCCTTCTGTGGGCATTAGTCAGTTAGGCCTCAGGGAAGACCTGCCTATCTCCTGGATGTGGGCTTTAGTTAGTTAGGCTTCAGGGAAGACAGCAGATGTTTGAGAAAGGCGACCTGGTGCTATCCCTGTCAATGTTCATATTAAAAGGGCCTTTTGAGGAAACACAGGGCTCAGATGGGACCAATTCCATATTCTCATGTTTATTAATGATGTTATACAGTATCAGGTGTGACTCGCTGGTTTGACATGAAAGGTCAACCATTTGTGATCCACCGTTTCCCTGTTATTCAGCCCATCTGATACGGGTTGCATGTGTTGTTCACCTTGAATCCAAAATGGAGTTTCAGTAACGTTACTAGCCTAGCTACATGACTTCTAGTAAATAGACCCTGCATTAGTATGCTAATCATACCAATGCTCATTCTGACCATGTAACCTCAGACAGGGTGTTTAGATATGTTTTTTTTTATTGTCATGTGCACAAGCAAGTACAGTGAAACGCCTTTCTTGCAAGCTCTCTTCCAACAACGCAGTAATCATTATCAGTAGTACTATAAAATAAAGTAGAAAGAACAAAAACAAGAGAAATATAAATACAGCAGAGCAGTTCACCCCTGCCTATTATGGCTGACCACGATTAAAGGCTATATCTGTCCCACTCTCTCCAGGTTAATGATTACCAGGTTAGCATGCGTGAGCAAAGAGTTCACTGCATTTACTCATGCGCCGGGAGAGCAGAAAATACAGTAAAAACACCCACCATTATCTAAACCCAGAAATGCCTCAAAAATGCCAGTTACACAGTGAAAAATAATCTGTCAATACATCCCTTTATGAGAGGTAGGCCTGAGAATAACACAGTTACCATAGTTTATGATCGACAGCCTACTCCCACGCTCACTAGAGCAGTGTTGATTTCTCGAACCATTCAGTACCTCAATAGCTGTAATTACAGTATTAGTACATGCAATGATACGCAGCTGAGGTAAAAAAAAGTAGGCCGACACGTGCATTCTTCCCACTGCCTCGTACACTGTGTGATTAGTTCTGAAAATAATGTTTCTGCTCTGAATCTGGTTTCCACCATTCAACAAAAGACGAAATAGAGCTTGTCTTCACTTTCACAAACTAAAGGGGCCTCGATTGTGATCCTTGTGGAACAACAATGGCACTTTGTTTCACAGGTGTAACTCAAACAGCAGCTAAAGATTGATAGAGACAAACAAAGGCGCTAGTGAATTACTCAGGACTCTCCTCTTCTTCCTTACCCTCTTTCAGCGTCCATTTGATAGAGCCTGATTTCTTGCTGACGGCGTGTAGGTTTCCATCCAGGGTGGACACAAAGAGCAGGCTTTCGGGGAGGGAGACGGTGCTGGCGCGGCAGAAACTCTGCAAGACAGAACACAAAATACTGTAAAAGCACATCTATAGGGGAACAGAAGATAGTCTTCTTAGTGGTATTCAACATAAGCCAAGGGCCTAATCTTAGTATTCACCTCTTTCAAAAAGAATTTCATCTACAGACAATGCAAGTACCTTCTGTTGACCAAAGAGCTCTGGCCATATCAGCCCTGATATGACCATGGCCTCTATGGCTAGACACTATAATAATGGAAACTATAGCCATAGAGCCAAGGACGCATGTGTGCCGTTGTATTGTATACGTGATGAATAATGAACGGTTGCAACTAATTAAATGGTGGTATTATTGAACACTGATTCATAATCAGTTTGATCATACCCAACTATAAAATAGTCTACACTACATAGGAGTACAGGCAATGTGCTGCCATAATAGAGAGCAGTTTATAAGGCCCCAGAGGAATGCCAATACTGAGAAGGACTGTTCAGGACTGCCGGAACGGCAGGGTAGCCTAGTGGTTAGAGTGTTGGACTAGTAACCGAAAGGTTGCAAGTTCCTATCCCCGAGCTGACAAGGTTCAAATCTGTCGTTCTGCCCCTGAACAGGCAGTTAACCCACTGTTCCTAGGCCACCATTGAAAATAAGAATTTGTTCTTAACTGACTTGCCTAGTTAAATAAAAGGTAAAAAAAAAACTGAATATACATCCTACTAGACTGGGACGTGGGGAGGAAGGCTAGGTAAGGGTCAGGACTGGGAGACTGAAGAGTGGGGAGGAAGGCTAGGTAAGGGTCAGAACTGGGAGACTGAAGAGTGGGGAGGAAGGCTAGGTAAGGGTCAGGACTGGGAGACTGAAGAGTGCAGCTAGTGCACAAAGGGTGGAACACGTGTGCCAAGAATTAAGAACTTCTGCAAAAGAGCCATGCTGTCTGCAGAGTCACCAATATCAACATTTTGGCTCCCGAGTGGCACTGCATCTCAGTGCAAGAGGCGTCATTACAGATCCTGGTTCGATGCTAGGCTGTATCACAACTGGCCGTGATTGGGAGTCCCATAGGGCGGCTCACAATTTGCCCAGTGTCGTCCAGGGTAGGCAGTCATTGTAAATAATGATTTGTTCTTAACTGACTTGCCTAGTTAAATAAAGGTTACATAAAAAAATATTGGGCTGATAAAGCAAGCATGGTCGGCTTGCTTTACTGTGGAACTCAGGGAGAAATGTGTTTCTCAGTCACCGCACAGACAAAGAGTGGGCTGAGATGGACATGTGAATGTGTTTCTCTCCAGTCCTTCTCATATCACTCTCTCTGGGAGAGGGACACAAGCCCACATGGGCAGACTTTGACTGGGTTCAGTAGAAAAACATGGACAGCAATTTTGGCGAGAAGGAATGAAACAACCGAAAATGTATGCAGGCGTAAGTGGGTGTATGCCGCGCCTGAATCACTGACCACACTTTAAGCTCTGACAGAGGCCCGGTCAAGCCAAGGGGGTGTTTCTTTCCTTAGAAGTCTCTGTGGTCAGTGAGTGCAAGGGATCTTTAAAAAAAAAAACATCACACTGATATGCGATACGTAGTCTTCATTTTGATTTTGGCACAGGAAGAGGCCGGGTGGGAGTGTCTGTACTGTAGAGTGCTCTGGCTGCTCAAGGGTTTTGACTAGATGGGATACAGCTTTTGTAAAAAAAAAAACCTTTCCCTAGCAGGTTAGGATAATTAGCATAGCAGGTTAAGGTTAGGAAGGGTTAGGGATAGCTAAAATACACCAAAAACATAAAAACATATTTTGACATTCATTTCACAAAAGCTATACATCTCTTATAGCCATGACCCAGCTAAAGGAGGCAGCTAGGGCCAGAGGGATTTTAATACCGTGCATGACTTGTGTGTGTACAAACCTACTCCACTAACCCCACCCCCACTCTTCCAGCCAAACCAAAGTTAGAACAGTAGAACATAGAATTTAATGTCTTAATTCAATGGGATGAAACATCCCCTCCAAAGGGCACTCAGGATAGTATAACTAGTCCCTGCTGTTTCTGTTAAAGGCAGATCACTGATCTATAATTACTCCAGGCCCTACCCAGCACCCAGACACTTACAAGGGAGAACTAGGCCTAAGTGCTGTTAGGCCAGAAACCAATGTGCCCCCCCCCCACATCACAACCAGCAAGCCAGGGCCTGAGGAGCACATGGCATCCAGAACAAACAGAGTACACTTCAGTGAATCACCCCTGGCCTTCTATGAATCAGACAGCCTTGTTATGTTGTCTTCCTCCCAGCCGTCTACAGTCTACGAAATTGACCAGACCAAACACACTCGGCCTGCTGGAGTAACGAAAGAAACCCAAGGGTACTGTATGAAGCTAGGCCTATCTGATGAAATCAAAGCAATTATAACCTAACCACGTGACTTAGGTGCTGTTTGCTAGCTACAGCTCATTTATTTAGCAGTTTATCTAAAAATGTCTATGGTATATAAAAAAAAGAAGGAAGCGTGTGTGTTCCTGGGTTTGTTTGTTCAGTTAACCCTGCTGTAATCTTACAGTCTACACACCGGAGAGAGCTTGTGTCAATACTGGACACCTGTGGTTGTTCCCACTGGCTTATCACCTCATAAGAACAGTACCAGGAACAGTAAAACAATAACCATCAATGTCAATGTATTATTATTCATCCCCACAAACCTCCAGCCTGCTCTCAGTTTCAAAATCAACATCTCTGGAACATCTGTCGGACGGTTGGAGTTTGTGAGAAGCAGCACTCTGTACGAAACAACGTTTAACACCTTCAGGCCTAAAAGTACATCCTTGGGACATCTGTACGCGGTTGTTAGGCTATACGGTATGATTGATAGTATAGAGGAGGGGAGTTCAGTTCTATACTGGTCTGTATCTGGGAGCGGGAGTAGAGAGAAAAGGTCATTGGAGCAGGCCCCGTTTGGTTTACATGTCATAATGCTTTTTACCAGGGAAAGAAGTCAGACATTGCGTAACACTGCTAGGGTTACATAATATACCCAAACCTGGCGAAACAATTCTTGGCAGGTTCCGAGCTTTCACTCTGCCTCTGCAATGAGGCCATGTTCCATTAGAGAGACAGAATGAACATGCCTAAGAGTTTTCAGGCAGTGGTATCAGGTACATGTGATTGGCAGGTTTCCCACCATCAGTCAATAGGAATCAAAGCCTTCTAGGGAAGAGGGAACACAAAGGAGGGGCAAACAAGTAGTCTTTCAGAGTAATGTAATGCTACTGATGCTTAGAGCTAAAGGTCTCACTGGTAGAGACCGGTGAGAAAGTGTATTATTATTTTTTTTACATTGCATCTAGGCTTAGGCCTAAATGTTCTCAACCACTACTGGAACCACTAAGAGAGGAGGCACTAGCCTACAGAATTCATAGGCCCAATCAAAAAGAGAGTGAAAAACATTGACAATAGATGCACCCTCCAGAAGGGACATGGAGAACAGAAACCGGACACGGTACAAGCTGCTTCAGAAATACTTAGTGGAACTGAATGTAGAAATGACCTTCCAACCTAAATCTGCAGGATCCCTGTTAACTGACCTATTATATCAGAACAGACCATTGCCTTGAAGAGGTGTTATTGACAGCAAATTTGACAATTTGCACAAGGTAATTAATGCTCGACTCTAGCAAGTGCTTTATCAACCTTGCCTCCATTAATTCACCTTCAATGGAACATTTCCAAAACAGTCTGAATGTTTCCTCCCATTTGTAGACTCGCTGTAGCGCTCACAGTTTGTGTGCAGGCATGAATTAAGACAGGAACTGATGACGCTCATTATCTGGTGACCACAGATCAAAATCTAAGAGGAAATGTTTTTTTTGAAAAGGTGAGGAAATTAAACTGACATGGTGTACAAATGGCCATGCATGACCAGGTTATGTATATTTTGTGTTGAACAACCTGCGTGTCCCATCTTGAGCATCTTGCCCTCAACACCACCTTGCATTTAATTTCACTGTGGTTTTATTTTAATTGTCTACTTGTTTTGCCCACATGCAATGCACACGTAGGCAGGTCGGATGGCCAGATATTAGTGTGTGCAGAGACTTAAAACATCAAGCATGTTTGTTTTGTGATTTCTCTGTGCATGGCCATTTGAGCTCCCTTCCACTTGTCAAAAACCAGTGGCACCGTCTCTGCCGCAGCTTCACGTAGACCCTAATACACCCGCACAAAGTGCCTGCACAGCCATTGGCCTTGTGATAAGATAGGACGCACACACAGTCAAACAGAACATACACAGACTGAACTCTGTCTATACGCACATGGTAGCACGGCCTGCAAGTATAACTGGGACAATAAACTGAAAATGATCAACACCAACCAAACCGACCACTTATCATGGACATTTTGCTGATATCATTCATTAAATACCCTATAAGGGCCTACTAGAGAAATGTGAAGTTTTAAATTAAATACATTTTCTAATATGGGTGATTGTTGATGGGAAACTGATAGCTACAACATTTAAAGTATTATTATTAAGGGTAATAAATGAAAATAAAAAAACTGGCCCACATTAATGTTAAACTTATAGTTCAATGTATTGTTATCATGACAATAGTCAATTTATCGCTATATGGATTTTTGCCCAGCTCTACCTACAAGTCTGACTGCAAGAGTATGAGCACAACCAGAACAAGCATGCTGAATTACTAGGGCACTGAGTGTGTTAAACAAACATCCCTGCACTGCTATTCATAAAGCTACATGTTGGATAGCTACATTTTGAAAGCACCATCACAATATTTTTATTTTATGTTTTAGAAAGAAACATTTAACACAGAGCAATGGGCTTGCTCCAGCAACCAGTGAGGTGGTGGAACTTCACCTGATTGGTCTTTACTGACAGACTCTTTACATGGGGGTCTAAAGTCTAATCGTATCAATTTAGCTAGGGTCCCCAGCCTGGCTCTAATGCCTTGGCTTCATCTTATGGCATGGTTAGATTAGCCAACTAGTGTGACTTAATGGGTAGTTTGTTGAATAAATGCTGTAGAATACATTATCTGTAATTTTACCCCTACTACAAAAACAGGAGACTAGCTAATACTACTACTTCAAGCAATTTAGCATACTATATTGGCCTTAGCTTAGTTGGAGTCGACACTAGTTAACTAGGCATAAAATATATGACTGGTTGTTAGCTAGCCAACCAGCCAAGTATACTAGCTAACGTTAGCTAGCTAATAACCATTTAGCCAAAAATATCAGCTAGCTAACGAGTTGTAAATCTTAGCTAGGTGTTAACCCCTAAACCCATTAGCTAACTAGTTAGCCAATATGCCAATTCCTCCCACTAAGGTTCAGTATCGTAAGTTAGGTTAGCTACTTACCATTTGAAGTGGGTCAATACTACACAGTAACGTGAATATGCACCACAATAGGGCCCGACTGCTAACCGTCCAGTCCATCATACAGTCCAGACGGGGTAGTACGAGTTACATAGAATGCAATGCGTCGATACAACCAAGTTTTAAAGAGGCATTCCCAAAGAGTTACGATATCAAAACATTTCAGTTTGTTTGTGGCGTTGCTACTCTTCTTGCTTCGGCAATCAAGTGTTACTGGCTCTGTGCCGGTCCAACTTGCATCTTCCTGAAATGAATATGTGGGTGTTGGACTTAGATTGCGAAGTCCGAAACAGTGGAGAAGGGGGGGGGGGGGGGGGGGATTCTAGGATGTCTCTCCACCAATAAGTACACAGCTAGCTACCGGATATGCTTTGAAGCAAGTATAAATTCGTCGGGGGTCTTCCGGTCACATTACATCAAGCAAGAGGAACATGGAGCGAATGTCTGATTACAGACGCATGGCTCAGTCTGTGCAGACTAAACTCGACATTTGTTTACCCATATTGTTTGATGGACGCAAGAAGATTATACATCGAAAACTGTAGTGAGTGAATGTCAATTAATCCCTATTATGTAATTTGGCAAGGAACTCAGTAAAAAGGCCAGTAGCTAATGGCTAACTAGCTACTTACGACTCGTTCAAGGTAAGGTTCATTTATTGACATCTGGATTAACTTTAAACATCCTTGATGCTAAATCATTTCGTTAATGTTTTGATTCTATTCCCCAGGAAAGTCGGAGGCCATTACGAGCACCACAATCATGTGCGGAGATTGCGCACGTGGTCCGCAGCATGGCCCTCGAGTCCACGTTGGGACCATGGAACCCCTTGTGTTCTCTTGAGGTAGTTGCATGCAATGGCAATCCAATAACCATAGAAAATATCCATTGTTGTATGATGTTTTAACGCGTTAGACTTCTGATTGACAGTGAAGTTGACTTTTGTTGTTCTGACTCATAACCCAGGCATAGACATCAATGTGGTTGTCTCCAGTCTTGGTGAATAACTTTTTTTGTGCTTATTTTTGCCTTTGCGACTTCAGGGAATCGTAGCGTTAATGTGGCTTGTCTTGGAGCAGGAGACGTGTAAGCCATTAACAGCGTGGCTCCTTTCTACGAAGGAACCCTGCATCATTCAGGTTTCCCTCAAAGACGAAGGTGAATACTGTGATCTCGACATTTGTAGTGCTATGGCGGGGGGTTTATGAATGATGATTAATGCGTTAGACTTCTGATTGATGGTGAAGTTACCTTTTGTATTCTGACATAACCCATTCTCATATCAAACTGACTGTCTGTTTGAAATAGTAGGCTTATTTGTACCTTTTTTTCCATGGATCTAGGTGCAGTCATGGGAGTCCAATGTGGTGCAAAATGAATACCAGGGAGAGACTTCAACTGATACAACTACATTTATTGAACATTATTAAGTTGTCCAATAAAGTCATATTTGTAGTGGAATGTTTTGTGTTTTCATTTATATCGTAACTGTATGCACTGTCTTTGAACCAGCAGAGCCCTCTCCATGGCTCTGTAGGCCAAGCTACAGCTGCAAGAACAAATCAAAGGCTTGTTATAACTGGGGTTACTTGGCATTTCATCCCAAGTTTCTCTTTTAAATGCAACTCACATCTACTCACTAATATTTGTCGTGTGTGTTCTGATCTTTAACCTGAATACTTGATGATTTTGAAGTACCATTCCCTAACTTTGGAGCTACAAGGAATAAACCAGTATTATATATTGTTATAGGCAGCTTAAATCAAACTTTTTTTTTTTGTGTTCTGCATATTTATTCAGTGACATGTTAACCTGTTGTGTGATCTGTACACATGGGCAAATGTCCCTATAACTCAAAAGCAGTCACTATGGCCCAAACAACCACTCATTAGTTTGAATGGGCCTAGGATGAGGTACTGTTGTCAAAGCACGATTAGTTGCATGCAAGCAATGTTTTATTGATCAGAACTAGTGACATCGCTCAATGCAACAAATTCCAGATTAATTTTTCCTGTCGCTGCAAATGTAATGATCGGTAGCGTATGAGGAAAGACTCTGACATGACCGCACACGTGACTTGACTTAGCTGTAAACATTTGACTAGAATTTCTTGTTATTCAAGTGGCACTTCTGCCTCATACACAAACACTTGAACAAGGTTGTGGCAAACAACCCAAATGTCACAGGTGAAGTTATTCTTGGCAAATTTCATGAATCTGAAAGGTTTCAAAACCATCTACGCCAGTCATTGCTTGATATTTGAAATGGTTTATTTTTCATATGTACATAGCATGAAGTCCGGTATTTCAAGACAGGAAATTGATAAAGAAAAGCAGTCATATTTACTGAATGGCTCATGTTTCCATTGGTTGAGCGGTATGGCTAACATAAGTTATGGCTGTTTGAATCACCAGCTGCAGGCATCTAACCATGTTCAGACTCTTGAGTGTGTGAAAGCTGTAACGTATCCTAGCTGGTGAACGTGGTCTAAGATAGTGGTGCTCAACCGTCGGGCCCTGGGATGTTGCTGATCAGTCATGGGTGTCTGACAATGAAGTAATGTAGCGCAGTGGTGCTCCAAAGAGGAAACGCATAGCTTTGGCAGTAACTAAGCATGCCTTGTCCGAACCAGAATGGACCACAGGGCAGGAGCCTATCTCCTGTTTCTGTATTGTGAGACTTGCTGTACAAGTTCACCCCCTGAATAAGACACCAGATTTGCCAGTTGCTGGTACAAAAAAGGTTGAGAAACAGTTTTAAAAAGAGGTGTGTGTGAAAGTGCTGCTTGGCCTATAAGACGAGACAAATGCATTTGACCTCTGCGTTTTAAAACAGTTGATAGAAAATGAACTCCGGAAATATCTCCTACCACTGCCAAAGTAATGCCTAGATTCAATCAGATCAAGCATTTACCAGGGACAGACGACCTCCGCAAAGCTAATGTTTTGGAGGTGTAACTGTTGAAGCTGTGAAATCAGTGAGCAGCTGCTCTTGTGATCATTGTCACAAAGCCACACCGGCCCACACATTAGAAGTTCAGAATGAGAAAGTATAGTCTATATAGAAATAATGACACTCAAATTGAAAATCATTCAACAAAAAAAAGATAATTTCTATCAGCCTAATTAAGGTGTAGAAAACATCTCACATTCCAATGTTCGAACTTGTAAACGGGTCTGCATAGGATTTATCTTAATGCGACTCAAAACACAATGGCAATGTCTGCTTTAGGTACAATTCCAGAATCCGCTTGTGGATTTGATTGCTCTAATGCAGTTCCACCGGCAAAACAACCATTATGCAGATGCCGCCTAAAGCGGATCTGATTGAATCGAGCCCTAAGTCAGCAGTCTATTAGGGTCCTTTATATTTGACCCAGTTAGGGAACTGCCTGCTTTACATGTACAGGTACATTCATTAGGCCTTCTGTCTACACTCCACACACCTCTTTTGACATCATAGCTGTAAGACTTGTGACAATACATAGATTTATGGTTGGTACTTGTACACCTCGTCAACAATGTGGTTTGACTTCAGAATGGCTGAGGCAATGGTGGACAGAAGACACTGAAGGCCCTATGCATTTGATGAAAACTCCCAAGCTATACAGTCAGTAACTACTATATATAGCCTTCATCTGACTTACTCGGGTGTCATACCCATGCCACAAGAGTGTGTGAGCACGCTGAGCTAAAGCATAGACATCTTGAGGATCCAACACACATTTTCAGGTCTCAGGCAAGGGTATTCATCCCAGGCTATTCAGTAACTACCACATGCAGTTTGAGTTGTTTTGGGGGTAGGATGGTATTGTTGATCGATGCACAGTGGCGTTGACCTGTTTGCATAAGGAATGCCACGCAATGGAAGGGGAGGGGGCGGAGAGAGGGATAGACATTGTCTCACTATGCCCATATGTGCATTAGATGATGAAGCATGTGACAAATCACACACAGCCTTCTCTCTATGACCATCACCCATTCTTTTTTCATGGGTTTCGGGTCTGAAAGTCAATGGAAAAAGAAATGCAGGGCATATCATGGACTCCGATTAGTACACACACGTTTCATGTTCATCTCTGACGTTTGGTGTAGCTGCTGTATATCACAGGTAGTGTGGTTCTTCAGTTTACACTGCAAGGCAATTTGTCTGACCACACACACACTTACAATCCAAATGGTCTGTGTATCCAGGTGAATCCATGACCTGTCTGACTGACACCGTCCTCGGATTAATATTCCCTCAAACCAATGATGCAGTATTTCCCAGCCAAGTGAGAAGTAATCAGGCTGTCTCTCTCCATCTCTCTGCCTTTCTTCACTTCCTGGTAGAGGATCCACAGTCTGGAGTGGCTGTGGGATTGGCCCACTGTCCTGAGGGGAGGACAGTAAGCCCCGCCCACTGCGACGCTGGCACCAGTGGTTACTGGGATGTCAGGTCGCCAGTGACTTATCCTTAGCAACACCCCAGAAACGGAGAGTCTTGTTGTCTTCACACGTCAAAGAGTTCAGGCTCCGAGAGGTCTGGGTCCCTCAAGGCATCGGTCGATGTTGTCACAGTAGCCAGGTTGGCGTTAGAACGGGTGTCCATGGCAGAGTGCATGATGGGTAGCCAGAGATCGTCCATGTTTGGCATCACAAATATTTTCTGTGAGAACAAAAACGAGAACTTGAGTAACTAGGATTAAAACAGAAAACACTTCAAGCTAAAGGTGTGCCACAAATATTTATTACATTTATGATACGCCTTTTGTCTGTGCATGTTTGACAAGAACACAAATATTAGTTTATCACTTGAATGCTGAACGAGGTGCTTTGGTCTAGCTGGTATCACAAAATAGCAATTTATAGTAGTTATACAGTATATGTTTCTGTGAAAACAACAAACAGGCCTCAACACCAGTTACAGCAGAAAGGCAGATTTTGGACAAAAACCCAGGAGACTGCAGTCAATCTTATTCTGTGTGATTGGATTTGGGGATTGTCTGGAGTCTGGTATTTTTGGGAAGCCATACATAGTCACTCACAGCTGATGTGTGCGTACTTCTGTGCCTGTGTGTGTGGTAAGGATAATAATAATGTAGCGAAGTCTCAAACAGGGATACATGTAGTTCTACTTCGTAGCCTGGCAGAATAACTGAGTTGTCAACAGGTGTGCCTCAGGGCAGAGTTCTAGGAGCAGCCTGATCATTATATGAAGACAGAGCCACAAGCATACTGTCTTTGAAGTACAGCTTGGTGGGCTGCTGTAAATACATCACACACCACTCTTCTGTTGTCCCAGTCCCATCATTGTCTAACACTGGGAAGACATTCACTTTGTTGACAAGGGAAGAGATGCAAAGCTAAGATAAATGGAAAGCTTTCGATACATATTGAACAAAATATACATTCATGTGATGATATGATTCATCAAATTGTTTTAACAAATAGTTAGGGGGACTATAGAGCCCAGAGATGTTCCCAGGCAGATCCCATGTTCAGAAAAAGCTCCTGGATTTCAGATCACACAATACAGTTATTACATAATCCAAGTAGAGAGCTGTTAATGCTCTACTCTCCCTGGTCTCAGCGTACCTGAAACTCCTGATCCAGTTTCTTCTCGATCCAGTCGGTGACGTGGGCCAGCGTGACCTCCCTCTCACCCAGCTTGGGCCGGGCTTTCAGCTCCAAGTGGGGGGGACTCCTGAAGCCATACCTGGACGGGGAAGGTTCCCTATGTTACACCCATTGGCTTACTGTATCCTAATATCCTGGGGAAGGTTTCTCTTACACCCGTTGAACTAGTAAGCTACTAGTCTAGTCTTCCTTTTTATAATGCTAATGCCTCTACTTCATATTACCAGCAGAGGACATGTGGGCTACTGTGTCAACAAGCCAGGCTAAGCCCTTCTGTATCTCTATAGCTGAATAACATGCATATTCACACTGGATATTCAATATTCAGACCTTACCCCTGGAGCGGAATGTACCAAATTCTGTCTGCGGGGGTAGGTGCTAAGTATATTGTATGAGGGTGATGGGGCGTTCTATATCCTAATGGTGGGGGGAGGTGGTATGTAACTGTATGAAGGTATTGGGACGTACCATTATCCTGTCAGTGAGGGGAGGTGGGATGGATGGAACGTACCATATCCTGTCGGTGGGTGGGGGTGGTATGTTGACAGCCAGCATCCCGCGGCACTCCAGCACCTCCACGGTGAGAAGCAGTGGCGTGTTGGACACCTCCTCGATCTTCTTCTTGATAAACTCTGTCTCCGTGGCCTTCTGGAAGTACTTAGACTTGGCGATCTTGTCCACAAACCTCATGATCTTACTGGGCCGGTGGCCTCCGACGAAACTGTGAGGGAAGAGGAGTAGATGAAGTAATAGGAGGAAGAAGAAGGAGAGAGGACAAAGAGCAGAAAGAGGAGATGGAGAACGAGGGAGAGGAGGGGAAGTGAAGGAGGTGTCGGAAAAGGAAGAGGAGGGAGTGAGTCAGCATCATCAGATATTCATTAGTCTCTCCCTTGACCCACTATACAGGGCAGTGAGTGGGTACATTCTGTCACTCTGGGCCGGAAAGCAGTTCCTGCCTGTATCTGTTTGTGGCACTTAGGACAATACCTTAAACCGGGCTGTAAAAAAAAGTATAACCAACAATTGCTACACGATTATTAGCCTGCATAATTGACTGTGTTCTCTGTATCTTCTTCATTGTAATATTCTAACAGCTAAAATGAGCTGCAATTCACCAATTAGTGCTAGAAAGAGTCTCTGAAGTCTATAAAAACACACGAATGGAAACAGAGACAGACACGGCCTGATGCTAATGATGTTCTCACCCCTCCGCCCCCAGCATGTCCATGGGGATTTCTGGGGGATCCTCTTC
This sequence comes from Oncorhynchus mykiss, assembly GCF_013265735.2. Taxonomy (NCBI): domain Eukaryota; kingdom Metazoa; phylum Chordata; class Actinopteri; order Salmoniformes; family Salmonidae; genus Oncorhynchus; species Oncorhynchus mykiss. The sequence goes on along the minus strand of NC_048576.1, from coordinate 95,990,152 downwards.
GTCAGACGATCCAGCACTGGAGGACTCTTCGTCACTGTCTGCCAGGCAGTAGGCCCGAGGTCTGGGCCTTTACACACACAAAACATGAGAACAAAGGGGATGAGTATTAGTCAGCTTTAAGAAATGGAAGTGGAAAACAGATGAAAATTAGTATGAGCAATTGTCTGTTGTTATTGGGGAGCGGTGTTGGCAGCATTTGTGCCTAGGAAGCCCTCAGCAAATCCAGTCTGGACACAGCAGTTCGTTCCAACGGTCAAAGCTGACACTCCTTCAGTCCTGAACGGGGACTAACGTTTACCCTAGACTAAAGCCTAAAGGACTCCCATGTGGTACAGCATGAGAAGTCATGTTTCTGCTCACAAGGCCATCCCCACTGTTTGCAGAGGGAGTTTCTTCCCTTTTCGTCAAACCAAGTACACTCGGAAGAGGATTCGCTGAGCAGCTCAAAGACTATCATCAAATCCCCTATTAAACATTCCCAGAACGATTGATCCCTCAGAGGCCTCGGCTGGGAAATAGCCTGGTCAGTGGTCACCAACCGGTTGATCACGATCGACTGGTCGATCTCCAAGGCATTCCTAGTAGATCACCAAACATTTCTGTAAAAAAAACAATAATAAAGCCTTGTGTTCCTTTTTTTTCGTTTCACTGTTGGTGGTAGGTGCACTTGATTCAGCATCATTAGTTGCACCAGGAAGGCAGTGTTCCCATTCTTTTACAATTGCATGCGTCTGAAGGTAGAACTCAGACAACACAGCAGGCCCAAAGAGGAAATCAAGTGCACCTATAGGCCTACCACTGGCCAATCAGGTAGCTCAGATCACCGTGTGTGCACAGTTTCCTCGAGCCATAGACGGTAAAAAGAAGCCCAGAATGCACAGTAAAGTTGATACTGTGAGATTTCAAAAAGTTTATGAATACAGCAAAGAGCTGCTGTTTTTGTGAGCAAGTTTATGTTTAAATTGTCATTCAGCACCGTCAACACTTTAACCAATAAAATGTGCGTTCTCCCTACTTCCACTAAAACTAGCACTGCAGCTGCATTGAAGGAGTAGTCGATAGCAGAGTGCTCCGATAAGCTTGCATTGCTATTACCAGTGTGATCATATACCTAAATGTTTTAAATATAATTTCTAAATGGTCTCAGAAGAACAACATTGGCAGGGCAATTTAAGCATAGCAATATGCAATGATAATGTGTTGGGCCTATAGCCTACTGCACAAACCTCATTGTTACAGAACTGTTTTTAATGGGCTTATGTTTCAGTCATGTTTAAAACAAATCTGAGCTGTAGATATCGGCTTGCATTTTGACTCAGAAAGTAATCTCGACTCAGAAAAGGTTGGTGACCACTGCCATAGAAGATGGCAAGACAGCACAAACAGATCTGGTACCAGACTCATTCCTTGCCGGGGCTTTTAAAGGATCGACTGGCTTGCAGGGAAGCTGATTCCACGAGACAAAAGACGGTGAAATATGAAAAAAGAAAAAAAAAAGGGATGATTTCAGTATACCAGGCAGAAAGAAATCTTTCCCAAACTCACCAGCAATAAGACACATCCACCGAGGTCAGAGGTAGAATCCAGAGAGAGAGGGAATAAAGGAATGAAAGAAGAAAGGAGAAAAACATATGCAAATGTGACAGTTAACAATGCCTCTCATTCAAACGCAGTGTTTTCAATCCTGCTCATGTGGTGCAGGTTTTTGGTCCAGCCCAGCACTAGCACACCTGTTCTTGAATCATGTGTGTTGATGTGGGCTGGAACAAAAGCCTGCAAATCCTATGAGCGTAGAACAACACTGAACAAACCCTATCAATTCAGCCATTAGCACATGCTCAAAGCCATGCATGCTGTTGATCCTAGATTTACAGCAAAAAAATGTTACTTCTCATTATCCCCTCCCAGCATCCACTAATTGACTAATAGCATTTTTGTTGGAAATCAAACAAAACACGTTGACAGTTCCAGATGAAGTCAGGCAGTGAATGGAGCCTATAAGTATTTAGAAAAGGTGTTGCTATGTCACTCTGTTCAGTATCATACATCCTGAATGCCACTAATTCCTCACATGTGATTGCCTACATAACCAAAGAGGTGCACATACTTTAAAGTACTATATAAGTAAGTACTTGATTTTAAGATTTATAATATCTCCCTGAGTGCTCTTTTTTAACCACATATGTAAATAGAACATTTTAAATACCACATATCTCTATGTCCTTACCCCTCGCTCTCCCAGCCCCTCTCCCTCCTCCATACTCACCCCTCTCTCCCCTGCTCCTCCAGCCCCTCTCCCTCCTTCCTACTCACCCCTCTCTCCTCTGCTCCCCCAGTCTCTCCTCCATACTCACCCCTCTCTCCTCTGCTCCCCCAGTCCCTCCTCCATACTCACCCATCTTTCCCGTGCTGCCCCAGCCCCTCTCCCTCCTCCATACTCACCCATCTTTCCCGTGCTCCCCCAGTCCCTCTGCCTCCTCCATACTCACCCCTCTCTCCTCTGCTCCCCCAGTCCCTCCTCCATACTCACCCATCTTTCCCGTGCTGCCCCAGCCCCTCTGCCTCCTCCATACTCACCCATCTTTCCCGTGCTCCTCCAGCCCCTCTGCCTCCTCCATACTCACCCCTCTTTCCCCTGCTCCCCCAGCCCCTCTGCCTCCTCCATACTCACCCCTCTTTCCCCTGCTCCCCCAGCCCCTCTCCCTCCTCCATACTCACCCCTCTTTCCCCTGCTCCCCCAGCCCCTCTCCTTCCTTCCCCAGACGGGCCAAGTTCATCTTGGTCTCCAGGGTCATGATGAAGGAACCAGTGTAGGATACCTCCAGATCAAACCACAGACCTAGAAAGTGTAGGGAGTGAGAGAGAGAAAGAGAGAGAGAGGGAAAGAGAGAAAGGGATAAAATCATTACTAACATACACATTGGACGGCAATAGTGGAATAATGAGGCAGAACTGTTTTCACACTTCCCTGCAATGACAACGTTCTCAACCGTTGAGGATGCAGCCAACAAACTACATAGCCATATCGGATTAGTTACTACAAAAGCACAAACATGTATAGCTAATGCTGACGGTATATAAAAGCTCTTGGTCCTATGTGTAAGTGGATAAGTCACTCATCCACTGTGAGCCTGAGGCAAAGAGCAGTAAGAGCTCCCTTCGTTTTATCCCACCTGGACTACTGCCCAGTTATATGGTCAAGTAAAGCAAAGAAGAATATAGGCAAATTACAGTTGGCCCAGAATAGAGCAGCACGGCTGGCCCTTAAATGTAGACGGAGGGACAATATCAATAACCTGTATGTCAGTCTACATCCCTACTTTTCTTTGGGAGAGGTGTGTTGAATGCACCAAACTGTCTGTTCAAACGGCTAACACACAGCTCAGACACCCATGCATACCCCACAAGAAATGCCACCAGGGGTCTCTTCACAGTCCCCAAGTACAGAACAGACTCTGGGAAATGCACAGTACTACATAGAGCCATGACAACATGTAACTCTTCCACATCAAGTAACTCAATCGAGCTGTAAAATCAGATTGAAAAAAAAAACAGATAAAACAACAACTCACAGCACAACGTGGACTGTGAAGAGACACTTACGCACACACACACAATGCAATATTGTGGTATAGTGGTATAGTGTATTTTATATTGTAAATGTTGTATAATAGAGTAATAATGTATGATGTATTGTGTTATTGATGATGTAGGCTGTTGTTGTGTTTTGCTGTGATGTAATTGTTTTAACACTGTTTAGACCCCAGGAAGAGTAGCTGCTAATCTCTCTCTCACTCTGGTAACATGTTGTAACGTATACGAAGCTCCGTCGCTCTGTTTGCGTGGTTTGTAGCGGCCTTAAGCAGCATCACATCTGCCTTTGGGGCACTCTGGTCGCTAGCAGCCCCTGGTTGGAGCACATATGAACAACAACTTGAATACTAAGTTCTTATGTTACCCAGTGTTTGATGCAATTTCAAGATAATTCATTCAGCATTGTTTGCTTTGGCCCTGTGTTAGTACTATTGTAAAGCTCAGTTAAACATTGCATGTCTCTAAAGTACAAATGCTAAGGTTGTTTTTGTAGACTAACCAGAAGTTACCCGCCGGACTCCTAATTGCAGTGAAGCCACATGCTGTGTCTGACTGGTAGGGAGAGGAATGATCCTCTAGTAAACACACCAAAAGGTCAACACTAGGGCAGCCTCACTTCTGATTGGCTCAGAAGCTGGCTAACTCACCAGGCTTCTTCCTGGTTTTGGGTGGGAAAGGTCAGAACCCAGCAGCGTTTTTTGGTGTATACGTGTGTGTGTGTGTGTGTACACTAGTGAAATGAAGCTCTTCAGTCATATCACGTCTCTATACGGGGAAGAAATATCAACACGTTTACTCTTCATCTCTCTCCAGACTCTCTCTCCAAACACTCTCTATCCCACACAATGAAAGTGGGGAGGGATTTCTGTGACTAAATCTCTGGAAACTCTTCAGATGATAACGGTTATAAAGCCCTTAACTTATATCAGCTTCATCCTCCTCCTGGAATAGAGGAACACAGGGCTGCTGAGCAGTAATCCCCATAGGGCTCATTATGTGCAAGCATTTAGCTGATAATGCCTGGGGGGAAAGCCCATGGGAACTGTGTTGTGTAGGACAGTGTGCAATAAATCACTCTCTGGACTGAGGAGCTTATGGGAAAGGAGATACCTATATTCAGTTGTACAACTGAATGCATTCAACCGAAATGTGTCTTCCTCATTTAACACAACCCCTCTGAATCAGAGCGGTGTGGGGGTCTACCTTAATCGACATCATCGGCGCCCAGGGAGCAGTTGTTGTTGGCGGTTAACTGCCTTGCTCAGGGGCATTCAAACCAGCAAACTTTCGTTTACTGGCCCAATGCTCTTAACCACTAGGCTACCGGATGCTTCTACTGTAGCAAGACAGCAGAGCAGTGTTTCCAAACTCAGTCATGGGGACCCGAAGGGGTGCACGTTTTGGTTTTTGCCCTAACACTACACAGCTGATTCAAATAATCAACTCATCATCAAGCTTTGATGATTTGAAATCAGCTGTGTGGTGCTAGGCACCCCTTGTGGTCCCCAGGAATGAGTTTGGGTAACGCTGCAGTAGAGCCTTAGGAGTTTAACCCTTAACCTTGAATATGGAAAGCTTCCCAAATCCTTTAAAGGCCCAATGCAGCCTATTTTTAAATCTCAATATCAAATCATTTCTGGGTAAATATTAAGTACCTTACTGTGACTGTTTAGAATTAAAATGGTCCACAAAAAAGAAATCATTTTACCAGGACTGTCTGGGAGTGGTCTGAATGGGGAGGGAAAACTGAAAACTAGCTGGTATTGTCAGGGAGGTTTAGAACTCTTTGTTTTTGGTCTATTAAAACTTATGCCGCCTGTTGATTTCACCAGGTAAGCCAAAACTCCATTAAAGTGTTAGTTTCATCAGCTGTTGTACAATATGACACAAAACCAAGGAAACATTTTGACTTCACTGGGCCTTTATGGAGAAGTGGACCGTTAAAGCGAGACAGTGAGACATTAGCAATGAAATGTTTTTCAGGTAAAACATGGAAAACAGACTTAACCACACACTCCCAACTGTATCCCCTACATCAGAATATAGTTAAATGACTGGATCAATATTGTCACGTTCGTCATAACGAGGAGACCAAGGCGCAGCGTGATACGAATACATACTTCTTTTAATAAACAAAGAACACTTAAACTAACAAAATAACAACCCGACCATGACGCTATATAACTACACATAGACAATAACCCACCAAAATCCCCAAGGAATATGGCTACTTCAATACGGTCCCCAATCAGAGACAACGATAAACAGCTGCCTCTGATTGAGAACCAATCTAGGCAACCATAGACATGTAAAACACCTAGACATACAAAAACCCCTAGACAATATAAAAACTAAACAAACCCTGACCTAACCAAAATAATAAAGAAAACAAAGATAACTAAGGTCAGGGTGTGACAGATATGACCTCCCACTCTCCTCACGAGCCTCACGAGGCTGTATTCACATTCTCAGTTGGAGTGCTGATCTAGTCTGGCCTTTTGGATCCTAATCAATAACATCTACAGTTTTGTGAAAAAGTATCTGCCCCCCTTTCTAACTTTCTCTACTTTTGCATATTTTTCATACTGAATGTTATCAGATCTTCAACCAAACCTGATATTAGATAAAGGGAACCTGAGTGAACAAATAACACAACAATAGACTTAATAGATTTATTTCATAAACAAAGTTATGCAACACCCAATGCCAAGACATAATGGGACACATCTCATCCAAAAAGTTGACTCAAGTTTGCCAAAAAGCACCTGGATGATCCTTTTTATTTTTTTATTTATTGTTTTTGTTTTAAGGACAGATGAGTCAAACGTATAACATGTTGGACGACATGGGTCCCATTATACCTGGCGAAAACCAAACACTGAATTCCACAGTAAGAACCTTATGCCAACGGTTGAGCATGGTGGTGGTACTGGGATGGTACCATGAATTCTGCTCTGTATCAGAGAATTCTACAGGAGAATGTTAGGCCATCCGTCTGTGAGCTGAAGCGCAGCTGGGTCATGCAGCAAGACAATGATCCAAAACACACAATCAAGTCTACATGAAAATGGCTAAAAAGCAACACATTTGAAGTTTTGGAATGGCCTAGTCAAAGTTCAGACCTAATCCCAATTGAGATGTGGCAGGACTTGAAACGAACAGTTCATGTTTGAAAACCCACAAATATCACCAAGATAAACCAGTTCTGCATGGAAGAGTGAGGCAAATGTTTAATTCCTCTGGTTAATAGAAGCAGGGGTATGGGGAGACTGAAACAAAAGGCAGAAGGGAGGGGGAAAGAGAGGAGATAGGAGGGAGAGGAGAAAAGATAGAGAGGGAGAAGAGAAAGCAGGGAGAGAGAGAGAGAGAGTGTCCTACCTTGGTGGTCCACAGAGGGCTTGGAGGCATGGAGGATCTTGGGAATGGAGAAGCCCATGTCCAGCGCTGTCAGAGCCAGCTCATTCATAAAGTATGGCAGCTGTAAAACACAGGACATTTACACCTCAGGACAGTCTCCTTTCTTACACATGTGTTTTCTCTGAGTTACATCTCATGTCCCTCTGGTGAGTTGAGAAGTAAGTGAGGGGAAGACGAGAGGAGAAGACGCTTGTAATTAAAAAAGGACTATCGACAAAGATCTCTCTGGGACAAAGACAGATAAGAAGAATATACACGCTGACTGTATGTGGAGGCAGAGGAGACAGGATGCCAGTACTCACCCTGATCTTACTGAGCTTCATCTGGATCTTTTTGGAGACCATGTCAGCCCAGTACTTCTCCCCCAGGAAGTCCCAGAACACCCGGCCTATCAAGGCGTTCACCCACGCCTCTGGCACCGCCCCTCGCCCCGGCCGCTCGCACGGGCTGCTGGGTAACTGACAGGAACAACGTGGGAGTAACAGGTAGTGAGACAAAGGTAGTAAACATACATATTCTATATCCAACTGATTTTAGAGGTCAGGTCCAGGGTATATACAATTATATGTGAAACGAATAGAGAATACTTGCTCATTGCTTAAAGTTTGAATGTATACTGAACAAAAATATAAATGCAACATGTAAAGTGTTGGTCCTATGTTTCATGAGCTGAAATTTTCCATATGCACAGAAAGATTGTTTCTCTCAAATGTTGTGCACAAATTTGTTTACATCTTTGTTAGTGAGTATTTCTCCTTTGCCAAGATAAACAGCATGATCATTACACAGGTGCACCTTGTAATGGGGACAATAAAAGGCAGCTCTAAATTGTGCAGTTTTGTCACACAACACAATGCCACAGATGTCTCAAGTTTTCAGGGAGCGTGGAATTGGCATGCTGACTGCAGGAATGTCCACCAGAGCTGTTGCCAGAGAATTGAATGTTAATTTCTTTACCAACGTCGTTTTAGAGAATTTGGCAGTATGTCCAACCAGCCTCACAACCGCAGCTGATGAAACTGTGGGTTTGCACAACCAAAGAATTTCTGCACCAACTGTCAGAAAGCGTCTCTGGGAAGCTCATCTGCGTGCTAGTCATCCTCACCAGGGTCTTGACCTGACTGCCGTCTGACTACATCACCGACTTCAGTGGGCAAATGCTCACATTCGATGGTCACTGGCACATTGGAGAAGTGTGCTCTTCACAGATATATCTTGGTATCAACTGTACCGGGCAGATGTCAGACAGTGTATGGCGTCATGTGGGCAAGCGGTACCCCATGGTGGCGGTGGGGTTATGGTATGGCAGACATAAGCCACGGACAACAAACACAATTTAATTTTATTGATGGCAATTTGAATGAACAGAGATAATGTGATGAAATCCTGAGGCCTATTGTCGTGCCATTCATCCACCTCCATCACCTCATGTTTCAGCATGATAATGCACTGCCCCATGTCACAATGATCTGTACACAATTCCTTGAAGCTGAAAATGTTCCAGTTCTTCCATGGTCTGCATACTCATTTCACCCATTGAGCATGTTTGGGATGCTCTGGATCGACGTGCATGATAGTGTGTTCCAGTTCCCGCCAAATATCCAACAACTTCACTATTGTGCGCTAATGTGACTAGAATGACGCTGTAAGTAACATCCAACTTTCCAGGACATAGACATGTCTTATATGTGCAGAAAGCTTAAATTCTTGTTAATCTAACTGCACTGTCCAATTTACAGTAACAAAATACCATGCTACTGTTTGAGGAGAGTGCACAACAACAAAAAACTATCACGGCACTTGGTTTGATAGATTCACCTCTGAAGGTAAATAATGTACTTACATTCAGTAATCTTGCTCTGATTTGTCATCCTGAGGGTCCCAGAGATAAAATGTAGCATAGTTTTGTTAAATAAAATCCATTTTTTATTCAAATGTAGGAACTGGGTTCTAAGGTTTGAACCCCTGCTGTTCTGTATTCCCAGTCATGTGAAATCCATAGATTAGGATCTAATGAATTTATTTCAATTGACTAATTTCCTTATTTGAGCTGTAACTCTTTGAAATTGTTGCATGTTCCTTAGTATAGTTGTTTATTGTTCAGTATAGTTACATGCTATTACATGGCCACACTATCTACATGTCTACATGGCTATCTGATCAGCCTGTGTCAACATGATCCCCTCCACAGAATTACATATAGAATGAATAAGATCTCTGTGGTCTCCCCCATCAACCCTACCTTCTTGGTGGCTCCAGGGCTGCCCTCTGGGCTGTGGGAGGGGCTGCTGGCCGGGGGGCTGTCCAGCGGGGGCAGGGGGGTGACGTACTTGGCCATGTAGACGTTGTAGTCCAGCAGCATCTTCTGCCTGACCCCTCCGGCCAGGGAAGGGTCCTTCTGACTGGGCTCATCCATCAGGCTGCCACGGCTGCTACTCCTGCTCTCTGCCTCCAATCTGTGAGGCCAGTCTGTTAGGCAACGACAACCACACCTGGGTTCAAATTCTATTGGAAATCATTTCACATACGTTAATGTCTAGCTAACGTCTCCCTGTCTGTAATCCTCTTAGAATTAGGGTTAGGGTTAAGGTTAGGGAGAATAGGATTTTGAATGGGAATCAATTGTTGGTCCCCAAAAAGTACAGCTGTCTGTGTGTTCATCTGAATGTTCCCTCACCGCCCACTGGATGCTCACTGGACGTTTTATTAGCCTCAGACTTAAGTCTGGATGCCACCAAAATCCTTCTGAACCATTCTTCTTTCTCCCGACCTGTCCTCCCAAACAGGAACAGGGTCAGATCCCGCTCCCCTGGGGGTTTCCTAGGCTCCTCTCCACCCCCAGCTCCACCTGGACCCTCCAGCTTCTCCCCCTTCCCCCCCACCCCGGCCGGTTTCTCTTCCCCAGGTTCAGGCCTCTCTCCCTGGGCCTGGACCTTGGACATGAAGTCGTCCTGCTTGGCCAGCTCGATACAGATGGGGTACTTCTTGTTCCACACGCGCTTCCTGGCCAGGCTCTGGGGCACCAGGTGGATCTGGGGACACATTTGGATGTTACACGCTACATGAACCTCATGGGGGTGTTCTAAAAATATTAGGCTGATATTAGGCTGATATTAGGCTGATATTAGGCTGATCTTAGGCTGATATTAGGCTGATATTAGGCTGATATTAGGCTGATATTAGGCTGATGATATAAACGTCGAGCCCATTCAAGAGATTAGGGGACAGGACCCGGAAGTATGACGTAGGACGACGTCCCTTGCACATTGCATTTCCCTTTCCCTTCCTCTCTCTGTCTTAGACATACACAAACAAAATGGGGCATCCATCCGCAAACGACCATACAACACGTTCCACAGACAGACGGACAGACAGACAGATATACAGACACACAGACACACACACACACCTTGCTGTCGGTGAGGTCGTAGATCTTCTGGCTGATGTAGGTGACGTCAGGTTTGGGCTCGTTGTGCGTGGCCCGCCGGGCGATGTTACGGTTGGGTTTGGACAGGCGCAGGGTGGAGCCCTCCAGACGTACATACACAGAGTGGGTCAGAGTGGCATGGTACATCTCTAGGTCATAGCTGGACATCTGGTTCATCCAGCCCTGTTAATGGGAACAATACACACGGTTAACTCTCAGACCGACGCATGGAACAACATGGAGACTAATAATATGCACGAATGACACGCACACACACACACACACACACACACACACACACGCACACGCACACGCACACGCACGCACGCACGCACGCACGCACGCACACACACACACACACACACACTAATTGGGGAGTGTGATCGGCTGCAATACAGCCACATAACCACACGGTCTCCAACTTTTAGCTGACAGTCCTGGTCCATACTAACATCACAGTGAGAGAATCATCCAGAGCATGTTGATATGTGGAGATATTATCACAACATGGCTTAATCTAAACAACAACAACGGTCTGTTCAGTTCTCTTCAGAGACGAGGAGACGTTACATCATGTTGATATGTGGAGATATTATCACAACATGGCTTCATCTAAACAACAACAGCGGTCTGTTCAGTTCTCTTCAGAGACGGGGAGACGTTACATCATGAGTTACATCATGGGCATGATGACATCATAGCGTGACTGTGGGTGAGAGCTGACCCGTATGACCCCTCCTTTAGCTGGCTGTATTCTGTGGTTCCACAGGTGCTATGTTGGGCTGTGTTCCACGTGACCAGAGAGCCTCTCTCCAGTACAGCTGTAGCCTGAGGATATGGAGCTCATGTGCCCACACGGGTTCAAACACACACGCACAAGCACACACAAACACACGCTTACATAACCGCTAGCCAACCGCTAAGCGTGTCTCCTCTGCTTCAGTTTCCAGCACATTGACTGGGTTAAAAGGAGAACGTTTGGCAAATCAACAGACCATTTCATCTGTGAGGTTGTTTCAGGGCAAACCCCAATGCAGCTGGAGGGAACGCTATATAGCTTTCAGTATGTTGTTGGATAGCCAAATGAGGATGTTAGATCCGTCATTTAGCAGACACTTTTATCCAGAGTCTTATTACAGTAGTGAGGGCATACATTTTCATACTGGTCCCCCATGGGAATCAAACCCACAACCCTGGTGTTGCAAGCACCATGCTGTGCCACACCGGACTTTGATGTGTTTCTTATCCAGCCAATGTTTCTCTATCCCACTGGGAAGCCACCATTGTGAATCCTGCATGAGCATTCAGGAGAGGTTGTACATCCCAATATTTAAGCCAGTGTAATGTTTAATGGTGTAATAACCCAAGCCTACTGAAAAGTACTGGTGTGGATAATAGGAATCATGGAGGGAGGAGAATTGTTACCTTGGCAACCATGTTGTTTAGCCATTCAAGAGAGGGAAGAAGATGGATATCTACAGACATATACTGAATGGCTTCCTGTCCTATCTGATAAAGTGAGCAGCCATCAGGTTTTATTCCTGAACTTTAACGACAAACAGAGACGCGATATGGAGAATTGGTTTGCGCCCCAAATGGCAACCTAACCCCTAGTAGTACCTGTCACCACTGTGGACAGGCAGCCTGACATCTTAGATAGGCTGTGTCCTTCCCCCTATATGGTGCACTACTTTTAACCAAGAACCCTATGGGCCTTGGTCAAAAGTAGTGCAATACATAGGGAATAGGGTGCCATGTGGGACGCAGCCTTGTAAATCCTCCCTACTCTCTCCGAGTCCCACTGGGGAAAAGCCAGCCGTGTATCAGCTGTTTATCTTGTAGATGCTATCAGCAACATGTGCTCAGCTTGCTAACTCAATAGAAGCTGCAGGCTGTCTGTCCACAGTGATGACAGGTACTACTAGGGGGAAGGACACAGCCTATCTAAGATGTCAGGTTGTCTGTCCACAGTGGTGACAGGTACTATTAGGGGAAGGACACAGCCTATCTAAGATGTCAGGCTGTCTGTCCACAGTGGTGGCAGGTACTACTAGGGGGAAGGACACAGTCTATCTAAGATGTCAGGCTGTCTGTCCACAGTGGTGACAGGTACCACTAGGGGAAGTACACAGCCTATCTAAGATGTCAGGCTCCTTTCTATGTGATCTGGCTTAAATATACCTTGGTCGTTGCACAACAGAAAATTATTCCTATCCATGACAATATCTTTATTGTTGCATTTATAAATCTATTATCTATCCTCTTGGGTAGAAAGCTTTCTATGTCATAACCTTACACAAAAAATACAGGGATAGGCTGTGAAACATAGGACAGTGTTCAGTCACAAACTCTGGTTCTGGAGAGTAGAGCAGGCTTTTGTTCCAGTCTTATACTAATGCACCCTTTACAGTTTTTTCCCAATTGTTTTGGCACTAATGTCAGTCAAATTTCTAAATACTTAGTACTAAACTGCTAACACAGTGACCTACCTTAAAGATTCCAGGTTCTTTGATATCCAGCTGGGCCACGTTCCACTGCTCCCCCCTTCGTCTGCCCTGCCTGGTCCCACTGCAGCTGGAGACCTCCGGAGCCGACAGCCACACCACCAGTATAGCCAGCATGAACCCTGCTGCCACCCCCTGCACCACCGCACACAAATAGGGTGGCAGGGGGAATACCAGGTAACTGTAGACTAGACACGTGAAGAAGAGGAGGCCAGTGATGGGCACGTTTGGTAAGTCTTCCTCCTCTTCGTCGGACTCGGCTTCACTGCAGACGCCCGTGCTTCCCGTTTGGATCTGCAGGGACCCGGGCCGCTCCCCGTCCGGTGTCTCAGTGTCAGTACAGAGCTCAAAGCCTTCACTGTAGAGCTCACAGAACTCCTCGTCCTCCAGGCGGACTAGGGCCGACATGGAGCAGTGACCCAGGGCGAGGGAGGAGGACCTGGGGAGAGGAGGAGGGGAGGAGACCCTGGAGGTCCTGGAGGACTTGGCTGGAGGAGAGGAGAAGATAGTGTCTGCTGAGGCTTCACCAGTAGGGGTCTCCTCTCCCTCCTCTTTGATGCTGTAGTGGTTGTTGCTCTCTGCGTGCCCATTGAGGCCTGCCAGGTTGGTGAGCTCCGTGGCGCTGAGGGAGAGGGAGCGGTGGGTAGCAGAGGCACCCCCTCCTGTACCCCCTCCCTCGGCTCCGCCTCCAGCCTCGTCGCCCATGAACTTACTGAACAGCTGCATTGGCTCACACATGACCTCCGACAAACGCCTCCTAGTATCCTCGATCCTGGCCTCCATCTCTTGCACCTTGAAGAAACACCTCCCGTCGGCCGGGGAGGTGAGGGGTGAGGAGGGGGCCGTCTTGGAGTCACCACCCCCAGACGTGGTGGAGCCCATCGGCTGGCCCAACTGCTTGAAGAGCTGCAGATTGTTGACGCGGGAGTCTGGAGGTGGGCGCTGCTGGGAGAGAGGTGGTGGTGATGGCGCCTCCTGGTGGTCGGGCCTGGTGTTGTCCGTGGAGAGAGACTTGACGAACGTCTTCATCAGGTGGTGGCGGTGGCGTCCGGCAGAAGAAGGAGGGGCAACCATCATTTCATTGGACAGGGACCTGAGGCTGAGGAAAGGCTTGGAGGGCAGGGCTGCTGAGCGAGACGGGGAGGAGGTGGTGGAGGAGGAGGTGGGAGGGATCATGGGTCTTGTGTGATCAGAGGGCCAGGAGGAGCAAGCGGGGGGGGACTGGAGGGGGGTGTGCGTGGAGGGGGGGAGGATGGGCAGGGCTGGGCTGTGGGGTAGAGTGGTAGAGGACACAGCAATGGTAGTGGTGGTCCCAATCCCTCCAGCCTCAAACAGTAGCTCCTCGCTGGCTTCCAAGGCCGTCACGATGCCCTGGTCCTCAGTCCTCCCCCCCATCCCACCCAGCCCTTCTGACTCCTCTCCTGCGGAGGACGATGACACAGACGCCCCAAACCCATACAGCTCCTCGTCCTCCTCTTGTCCCAGGGCGGAGAAGTGGATGGTGATGGTGTCCCGGGAGAGAGAGCGCTGCACCTGCAGCTTGGGGCCTGGGGGCGGGCGGGGGGGCGTGGAGGAGGAGGGGGTACTGTCAGCGGCATGGCCGTCCTTCCTGCTACTGTTGCTGCCCTGGCTGGTCATGACCACACTCCACAGGGCTCACAGCCTGGAGAGGGGGAGAGAGAGGGGGAGAGAGAGAGGGATGAGGGAGAGAGAACGAGTGGTGTGGAAGAGGCAGGGACAGAGAGAGAGAGTGCTAGAATCCTTAGCTGCTACATCGATTTTTGACCATTGATTCTTGAGGAATATAACTTATAAGTGCCTCATGAGGTTAGTTCAACTGTCGTACCCATCAGAACCAAAAATATTAGTTTTTTTTACTCTGAAGTTTGTAGTTTAGTTTATTAATTTGACCAGCACACATAAAACTTAAAGCCATACTTGCACTTTAATAAAATTATTGAGGATAACACACAATAAAGTCTGGGACTTATTTCTATTGTGGTCCTCTTGAGACAAGATGGCTAGACAAGATCGAACACAGTATGGCAGTGAAATAATAAAACAGAAACAGAGAAGAAGAACATCTATCTCATCATTCCAGTTACATCATAGGGGTAAACAATATATATAACAATATATAATATGTAAACAATATATATGTAAACAAAAACTATATAGCCTCAAAACATGGTAACAACTGTCCTTGCATCCACAGCTCTGTCTTTGAATTTGAGAGTGGTTACATTTCTCCAGGCTCATCCCTCATTTTTCTTTTACCAAAACAGAGGCTATGGTGTCCACTTTGTCATTGTTTCAATTAAGGATTCTAGCTTTAATTGAGGCACCAAGCATGCTGGTTCCCGCTGCTCGCTCCGTGGATAAACGAATGCTCCTAGCGCTGTCTCTCCCAAGCATCTCTGACCGGTGTTTTCACATGCTGCTTGTATCCACAGGACTAACTGACTTGTTGAGTAAAGTGCAGCCAGGATCCATTCAGTGATCAAGTCCTCCTCTTTCTCTCTGTTTATCCTACTGGTGCATGTGTGATCAAGTCCTCCTCTTTCTCTCTATTTATCCTACTGGTGCATGTGTGATCAAGTCCTCCTCTTTCTCTCTGTTTATCCTACTGGTGCATGTGTGATCAAGTGTGAGTTGCTGTTGCGTGTAGGTCATTTCATTGGCGGAGCTTGTTTTCGGGAGGCGGGTTGTGGGTTGTGTTTGCGAACTCATTTTTAGCTCACAACAAGCTTGTGGCATGGCTGATACTATACAGAAAAACGCCGCAAAGCTCAATGCGGAAGACGAGTACGTATCAAGCACTACTCTCCATGAACTACTGGATCAACAAAAAGACTTCTAGAAAGATCTAACACATCTGCAGGACAATAACTTCAAGTCCTTCCTGCAACTCTTTCTGGATTCTACCAACAGAAGGGTTAATGATCTGTTTAAGGATGTAACGGAATTTATACACCGTTTGGAATTTACGCAGTCGGAGGTGAATGTCCCCAGCCAGACCGCATTCAAAACCATGTCTGAGGATCTCACCATTTTACAAATAACACTTGACAAGCACTCTTCCAAAGGATACTACCTCAAAAACCAATCGAGGCACAATAACATTTGAAGTCACACAGAAGTCAAGGCCAAGACACTCCTGACAGATCAAGTCAAACCGGACCCTAAACTCATGGAGATGGAGAGGGCTCATAGAAATGGCACTTTCTTCCCCGATGGACAAATTACAAGTAGTATAAGAACAAATTTACTCACCTACTTCAGATATCACAAAAAATATATTTGACTAATTCCAAGAATCCTTATATAATACAAAGTCAAATTGGAAAATCATCAATCAATTGTTAAATAAGAAAAAGGCATCTAGAACCATCCCATCTCAATTTATTATTGGAAATAATAATTGAATAACTTTTTTGTGAATGTGGGTTCCGAGAAAACTGATGGCAATCCCTTGGATTACATTAAGAGACATTTCCCTTCTCTGCTTCATGTCGCGCGCTGACCTTAGATTGTCTGTTTTTCTATATATTTTGGTTAGGTCATGGTGTGACTAGGGTGGGTACTCTAGTTGTTGTATGTCTAGGGTTTTTGTCATCTAGCGTTTTTGTATGTCTATGTTTACCTGTTTCTCGTTGTCTCTGATTGGGGATCATATTTAGGTAGCCATTTTTCCCCATTGTTAGTTGTGGGATCTTGTCTATGTTTAGTTGCCTGTCAGCACTAGTTTGTATAGCGTCACGTTTCGTTTGTTTGTTATTTTTGCTCATTCATTAAAAATAAAATGTATGCATTCCACGCTGCGCCTTGGTCCGATACTTATGACGAACGTGACACTTCAGTTTGATCCTCCTGATGTGATGGAGGTGATGGAGTTAAATGGTAAAGATATCAGTAGAAGGTCATGATGAGATTGGTGCCTTTTTGGTGAAATCAGTGTCTTCCTCGATTACTGAGCCTCTAATGCATATCTTCACCAAATCTATGCAAACTTGTACTGTTCCTATAGATTTAAATATTACCAAAGTTATCCCCCTCTATAAATCTGGGTATCCAATATCTTTCACAAATTATTGGCCAATATCTGTACTACCATGTTTTCCTAAAATCCTAGAAAAATTGGTGTGTAAGAGAATGTTGAAGCACTTAAATCAACACTATATTCTACATGAGCATCAATATGGTTTTTGAAAAACTACCCCACAGATATAGTTCCTTTGTAACTTGTGGATAACATCTTTACAGCCCTGGACAACAATGAACACGCTCTCTGCATCTTTTTAGATTCATCCAAAGATTTTGACACGGTTGATCATGAAATGTTACTTTCTAAATTGCATTATTACGGTTTTCAGGATTATACATAATTGGCTTTATAGTCCTGTTTATGATAGAGAACAATTTGTTCATGCAAACGGCTGTGCATCAACCAGGGCCAAGATATCCTGTGGTGTGACACAGGGTTGGATAATTGACCTTTGTTATTCCTAATCTATATCAATGACCTTGCTGCTGTGTCTTCTACCGTACCTCCCATTCTCTTTGCTGAGGATACCAAGTAGATTTTTATCACATAAGAGTTTTGATTAATGAAGCCAACCTAGGCATGGACACATTTTCTGAATGGTTCCAGATAAACAAATGATCTTTAAATGTTAAACAATCTAACTTTATTATGTTCACTAGTAAGAATAACAAATATTGTAAAAAAATACAAAATAAAATAAAAAAGAAGCCAGAAACTCAAATGGTGGGAATTACAGTGCCTTGCGAAAGTATTCGGCCCCCTTGAACTTTGCGACCTTTTGCCACATTTCAGGCTTCAAACATAAAGATATAAAACTGTATTTTTTTGTGAAGAATCAACAACAAGTGGGACACAATCATGAAGTGGAACGACATTTATTGGATATTTCAAACTTTTTTAACAAATCAAAAACTGAAAAATTGGGCGTGCAAAATTATTCAGCCCCCTTAAGTTAATACTTTGTAGCGCCACCTTTTGCTGCGATTACAGCTGTAAGTTGCTTGGGGTATGTCTCTATCAGTTTTGCTCATCGAGAGACTGACATTTTTTCCCATTCCTCCTTGCAAAACAGCTCGAGCTCAGTGAGGTTGGATGGAGAGCATTTGTGAACAGCAGTTTTCAGTTCTTCCACAGATTCTCGATTGGATTCAGGTCTGGACTTTGACTTGGCCATTCTAACACCTGGATATGTTTATTTTTGAACCATTCCATTGTAGATTTTGCTTTATGTTTTGGATCATTGTCTTGTTGGAAGACAAATCTCCGTCCCAGTCTCAGGTCTTTTGCAGACTAGATCAGGTTTTCTTCCAGAATGGTCCTGTATTTGGCTCCATCCATCTTCCCATCAATTTTAACCGTCTTCCATGTCCCTGCTGAAGAAAAGCAGGCCCAAACCATGATGCTGCCACCACCATGTTTGACAGTGGGGATGGTGTGAGCTGTGTTGCTTTTACGCCAAACATAACGTTTTGCATTGTTGCCAAAAAGTTCAATTTTGGTTTCATCTGACCAGAGCACCTTCTTCCACATGTTTGGTGTGTCTCCCAGGTGGCTTGTGGCAAACTTTAAACGACACTTTTTATGGATATCTTTAAGAAATGGCTTTCTTCTTGCCACTCTTCCATAAAGGCCAGATTTGTGCAATATACGACTGATTGTTGTCCTATGGACAGAGTCTCCCACCTCAGCTGTAGATCTCTACAGTTCATCCAGAGTGATCATGGGCCTCTTGGCTGCATCTCTGATCAGTCTTCTCCATGTATGAGCTGAAAGTTTAGAGGGACGGCCAGGTCTTGGTAGATTTGCAGTGGTCTGATACTCCTTCCATTTCAATATTATCGCTTGCACAGTGCTCCTTGGGATGTTTAAAGCTTGGGAAATCTTTTTGTATCCAAATCCGGCTTTAAACTTCTTCACAACAGTATCTCGGACCTGCCTGGTGTGTTCCTTGTTCTTCATGATGCTCTCTGCGCTTTTAACGGACCTCTGAGACTATCACGGTGCAGGTGCATTTATACAGAGACTTGATTACACACAGGTGGATTGTATTTATCATCATTAGTCATTTAGGTCAACATTGGATCATTCAGAGATCCTCACTGAACTTCTGGAGAGAGTTTGCTGCACTGAAAGTAAAGGGGCTGAATAATTTTGCACGCCCAATTGTTCAGTTTTTGATTTGTTAAAAAAGTTTGAAATATCCAATAAATGTCATTCCACTTCATGATTGTGTCCCACTTGTTGTTGATTCTTCACAAAAAAATACAGTTTTATATCTTTATGTTTGAAGCCTGAAATGTGGCAAAAGGTCGCAAAGTTCAAGGGGGCCGAATACTTTCGCAAGGCACTGTAAATGGATCAAGTTACATCCACTAGATTCCTCTGAGTTCTAGTTGATGAAAAGTTGTCCTGTAAAGATCATATTCAAAATGTCCGTAGCGAAGTGAAATCTGCTTTCATCAGAAAGACTAGTGGTTTGGTTCATCAGGCTTGCTTCCTAACTCTATAGCTTAAATGACCCATATCTCATTTACTGTAATATTGTCTGGGCCAGTAAATATGCCTCCTAACTAGACAAATTACTCATTATACAAAATACGTTTGCAAGAATAGCCACCTCCTCTAATTTCCCGGCTCCATCTGCACCTTTGTTTAAGAAACTCAATATCTTGTCTATTTACAACATTAATGTACAGCAATTATGCACTTTCATCTAGAAATACTCATACCTCCCAGACAGTTTACCTTTCAATGGATTCTTCCAGGTTCATTCTGACATCCATCTATACAACACAAGACACTCTGATAACCTTCACCCTCCTCCACTGCCACACCTCACATAGTCAATTCTCTATCAGATACAGAGGTACCACACTCATCTTCACATTGCCAAAATATCACCATCCCTCAAAGACTGGGGGTCAGCCTGATGAACCAAACTTCTCAGTAATCTCCTCCATAAAGCCTAACTCTCACACATTCACATGCACACACACATTTAAACAAAACAGTTGCTTTTGTTTTTTGACATTACTGATCAATTCATTTATACATGTATAATTAGTAGGTTTACTAGGTTCTGTTGTAACAAACTAATTTTATTTTTGTACTTATGCATTGAATATAGTTATTTTGTGGTGTGGTTTTCATTCAAGCACATCTGCACACTGTTTTTCATCTGTATTGTTGTTGTTGTTGTTGTTGTCTATCACTTGTTTTCTTTGGTGCAAATAAATACATAAATAAATCCCTCAACAAAAAAGGAATTCAGAATGGATATTAGAGAAAACAAACAACACTGCACACAAACACACTGTAATTAATGCAAAATGGGTCGTGCTGTGAGCCCCGGCTGGTAGATCATACAGTAACAAGCCAGTCATTGTTTTTCCCAACACGGCTGAACTACAGACAATAATCAGTGAGTGATTTCCTGACTTAGGCGTGGCGTTGTTATTGAGTTATTCTAGCTTTTTAATCTTGCCCATTGGATAATTATCTGGGTAGCCATATTACACACACACACACACACACACACACACACACACACACACACACACACACACACACACACACACACACACACACACACACACACACACACACACACACACACAAGGCTGGTAAGGGGTTGACGGCTCTTAATAATGGCTGGAAGGGAATGGTATCAAACACATGGAAACCATGTGTGATGTGGTTGATACCATTCCATTGATTCCCTTCCAGCCATTACTATGAGCCCGTCCTCCCCAAATAAGGTGTCACCAGCTACCTGTGACACACACACACATATACACACTCCCCCTCCACCCCAAATATACAAACACACACATCTCTCAAGCCTGCAAGTGGTTGATAAAAGCCTCTAATGGAAGATGGAGAGATAGAAACAACGAAACTGGTAGGCTGTGATTGTTTCTTTATATCCCAGAAAGCCTTTCTTCCCACCAGAGGCTCAGCCTGAATTGGTTCTCGTTCATAGTCATTTGCTGGACAGAATGACACAGTGTTTGACCCTCCTGCATGCCCCTTTTTTTTGCTGGGCTGAAATATGTTTTCTCTAAAGTGTCTAAGCGAGGGAGTGTGTGTGTGTGTGTGTGTGTGTGTGTGTGTGTGTGTGTGTGTGTGTGTGTGTGTGTGTGTGTGTGTGTGTGTGTGTGTGTGTGTGTGTGTGTGTGTGATATTTAAGTCATGGCAATGCAGGCACAAGAGATGGAGGGAGCGAGAGGGCGATAAAACGTTGGATCAAAAATAAGGAAATAGAGAGCCACAGGGGCCTGTAGTGGAAACAGAGGACCTTCAGAGACTAGTCTTTGAAGAGGAATTCAAATGCTTTTGAAGTGAGAGTACAGGCCACAGATCAGGGCTGAGAGGGAGGGTGAGGATGACATCCTGGTGATCAAAGGTTAAACGACAGACTAAAAGATGAGAGGTAAAAGGGCAGAACGATTTGCCTGGCTACCCAGACTCCTTGTTCCGACCAAACGCTACGCCACACCCACGGATGTTAGTTTCTTCTCCGCAATGAGTCTGGATCTGAGTACCTCCCTGACCCTTCACCGAATGTAAACACATTCGGGGCCGTCTGATGATTGGTCCAGAAGCCGATGGGTTGGGCCAGAACACACGAGGGGTAAAGTGGCGAGGTGAAAATTCGTCATTGTTTTTGATACTCTGATTGGTTAGAGACGATCCAGTCGCTGATGACTTTGTTTTGTACAACGCCCCTCGTGCCCCTGGTCACCACAAACAACTTCAATGACGGCAGTCTCAGACTAAAGTATGTAGCGAACGACAGAGCAACAGAACACTTCAGTGTGAGTCGTCAGGATACATAAAGATCTGGATTTCTGGATTCAACAGCTGTAGGAAGACAGCCAGAAACTCAACCAGGAGAGGAAGAGGATCCATACAGAGCCTTAGTGCTGACCATCTGACAACACACAGGTCTACTGTTGCTTATTATCACTACAGTGGCATTGTGGAAAACGATTGACAACATTGAAAACATCCTAAAACAGAGGAAGTTCCATGCAGGTTACAGGGATCTTTAGCAGTTATAATGCTACAATGGAATAGGAGCAATCAAACCTGGTGGAGACAACACACTCATCCAATTAATCAAAGCAAGGCCCCTTTAATGAGCTAAAACCTGATTTGCCCTCTGCATCTCACCCACAGACAGACAGACAGACAGACAGACAGACAGACAGACAGACAGACAGACAGACAGACAGACAGACAGACAGACAGACAGACAGACAGACAGACAGACAGACAGAGGGTAGTGAGAGGGAACAGAGATGGGGGAGAGAGATGGAAGGAGAAACAGGGGTGAGATGGGGCAGTTAAATAATTGCCTATTTACATACATTGCCAAAGAAAAGTTACCATGCTACTGAAAATAGTTTACGTCGTGTTTTCTAGTGAGCAACATGTTAGATTGTTCTGAGACAGTGTGAAGGGTAGACTCCACTAGATTAGGGGAAAGGGGATACCTATTCAATTGATGCATTCAACCAAAATGTGTCTTCCATATTTAACCCTCAGAAAGGTGCGGGTGGTCGGCTCTGAGTTTCAAACCAGCAACCTTTCGGTTAATGGCCCAACGTTCTTAACCAATAAACGATCAGACGAGAGAGTGAGGAAACAGGAGAGAAATCTGGTTGGTCTGAGACATTGAGGAAGCTAGCTTAAGACTAAGAGAGAGAGACAGATTCAGTATGTATAGTTAGTCTGAGGTAAAGAAGGCTAGATTAAACTAGGAGAGAGTGAGATAATGAGAGGGAGAGAGAGAGAGGGAGAGAGAGAGAGGGAGAGAGAGAGGCAGATTCAGTATGTATAGTTAGTCTGAGGTAAAGAAGGCTAGATTAAACTAGGAGAGAGTGAGATAATGAGAGGGAGAGAGAGATAGGGAGAGAGAGAGACAGATTCAGTATGTATAGTTAGTCTGAGGTAAAGAAGTCTAGATTAAACTAGGAGAGAGTGAGATAATGAGAGGGAGAGAGAGAGAGGGAGAGAGAGAGAGAGACAGATTCAGTATGTATAGTTAGTCTGAGGTAAAGAAGTCTAGATTAAACTAAGAGAGAGTGAGAGGTAGATAAAGAGAGAGAGAGAGTTTTCTGAGTCCACCCATTACTACTTAGCATTGAGCTCCACACCAGTGAGCCTGTCTGTTCTGTCACAAAGACACAGAGTTACACATCATCCACAAACACACAGCTCAATATGCTGGTGTACATTACCATGACAGGGCTAGGTAAAAAAGGTGACACATGCATTTATGTAGCCAAGCGGGCACATACATACGTGTGTGTGTGTGTGTGTGTGTGTGTGTGAATGAAAATGTATGCATTCACTACTGTAAGTCTCTGTGGAACAACTCAAAACCCATAACAGCCTACAGACAGTGTGGATTCTGCTGCCACCTGCTAAGTGAAATGAATCACCAGAAAACCTCTATTTCTCTAATTAGAGAGTCAGTGGTGTGTATTTCACTGCATCCCCACTCTCTGTCTATATATATTTCTCTCCCTTGCCCCACCTCTCTCCCTCTCTCTCTCTCTTGCTCAGAACAGAGCACTCAGCCATGCCGGATCAAACCGGTTCTGTCTCCCATTCATCATCATTGCCATCTCACAGGCAGAACTTACTGTCAACGTCTCCAGCCTCTCCAGGATCAAGACAAGCTGTTGCCATGTCAACTGTGAGAGAGCTCCACTCTACCATCTATATCTCTACTATTATCCTCAGGTTCCTCCTCCTCAGAATCTGAACTTCAACAAGTGTTTGTTAGCAACAACTGTTGGTTAGAAACAGACAGTTCTGTGGGGAGTATTTTCAAGTTCCTTACGGAGTGGTAATGAGGAGAGGAGAGGAGAGGAGAGGAGAGGAGAGGAGAGGAGAGGAGAGGAGAGGAGAGGAGAGGAGAGGAGAGGAGAGGAGAGGAGAGGAGAGTCCTGTGACAGTCTCTGAGAGGGAGCTGAAGAAATCCACACATAACCTCACTTAAGTAATACTAATGTTGTGGAATGGCTGTTTAGTCATATGTG
Source organism: Oncorhynchus mykiss (assembly GCF_013265735.2). Classification (NCBI taxonomy): domain Eukaryota; kingdom Metazoa; phylum Chordata; class Actinopteri; order Salmoniformes; family Salmonidae; genus Oncorhynchus; species Oncorhynchus mykiss. Next base: position 95,966,113 of record NC_048576.1, on the reverse strand, counting down.
ATGACATTAGACTAAGCTGGGGATATAGTGGATTTGGTGTGTATGGCTGAGCGGTATCAACCTAGGATCAACTGGTTTTCATCTTTGCCTTTTAGCATGTATAGAAATATGAAAGTGGTAATGTCATTGACAGATACACCTCAGGGAGTATAGAATGTACTGGAGGATTAGTGTGTTGAGGAATACTAGGAGGGCTGCCTGTGGAGTTTCAGCAGTCACTGTGTGTAAGCCTTACATATACACAATCCATAGGTCTGAGAGAGAGGGGGAGGGAAGAAAACAGAAGATGGAAGAGATGCTCTGTGGCTGATGGAGGGAGAAGGTGACGGCGAGAGAAAGAGAGAGATTGAAAGGCAGAGAGACGGATGAGAAGGTAAAATACAACATCTGGAATGAGGGCATCGTTCTTCTATAACTGTCACTAAATATGAATATATATCTACATTTACGACAAGCAAGAATTTGTTTAGCCATGCTAAAACCTAACTGAAATCTAGGGTCAAACAAAGACTGTTGAGATTCAATTCTACTCAGTGGATGTTAAAGTATTTCCCTTCCCCTTTCCTCAGCTCTGGTGCATTAGACACCACACAGACTGCATCCCTCCCTCTTTCTCAAACAAAAGCAGTAGTACTGATAGCCCCAGCCCAGTCAGCTCCTCCAGTACTGATAGACCCAGCCCAGTCAGCTCCTCCAGTACTGATAGACCAAGCCCAGTCAGCTCCTCCAGTACTGATAGACCCAGCCCAGTCAGCTCCTCCAGTACTGATAGACCCAACCCAGTCAGCTCCTCCAGTACTGATAGCCCCAGCCCAGCCAGCTCCTCCAGTACTGATAGCCCCAGCCCAGTCAGCTCCTCCAGTACTGATAGACCCAGCCCAGTCAGCTCCTCCAGTACGGATAGCCCCAGCCCAGTCAGCTCCTCCAGTACTGATAGCCCCAGCCCAGTCAGCTCCTCCAGTACGGATAGCCCCAGCCCAGTCAGCTCCTCCAGTACTGATAACCCCAGCCCAGCCAGCTCCTCCAGTACTGATAGCCCCAGCCCAGCCAGCTCCTCCAGTACTGATAGCCCCAGCCCAGCCAGCTCCTCCAGTACTGATAGCCCCAGCCCAGCAAGCTCATCCAGTACTGATAGCCCCAGCCCAGTCAGCTCCTCCAGTACTGATAGCCCCAGCCCAGCCAGCTCCTCCAGTACTGATAGCCCCAGCCCATCCAGCTCCTCCAGTACTGATAGCCCCAGCCCAGTCAGCTCCTCCAGTACTGATAGACCCAGCCCAGTCAGCTCATCCAGTACTGATAGCCCCTGCCCAGTCAGCTCCTCCAGTACTGATAGACCCAGCCCAGTCAGCTCCTCCAGTATTGATAGCCCCAGCCCAGCCAGCTCCTCCAGTACTGATAGACCCAGCCCAGTCAGCTCCTCCAGTACGGATAGCCCCAGCCCAGTCAGCTCCTCCAGTACTGATAGCCCCAGCCCAGTCAGCTCCTCCAGTACGGATAGCCCCAGCCCAGTCAGCTCCTCCAGTACTGATAACCCCAGCCCAGCCAGCTCCTCCAGTACTGATAGCCCCAGCCCAGCCAGCTCCTCCAGTACTGATAGCCCCAGCCCAGCCAGCTCCTCCAGTACTGATAGCCCCAGCCCAGCAAGCTCATCCAGTACTGATAGCCCCAGCCCAGTCAGCTCCTCCAGTACTGATAGCCCCAGCCCAGCCAGCTCCTCCAGTACTGATAGCCCCAGCCCATCCAGCTCCTCCAGTACTGATAGCCCCAGCCCAGTCAGCTCCTCCAGTACTGATAGACCCAGCCCAGTCAGCTCATCCAGTACTGATAGCCCCTGCCCAGTCAGCTCCTCCAGTACTGATAGACCCAGCCCAGTCAGCTCCTCCAGTATTGATAGCCCCAGCCCAGCCAGCTCCTCCAGTACTGATAGCCCCAGCCCAGCCAGCTCCTCCAGTACTGATAGACCCAGCCCAGTCAGCTCCTCCAGTATTGATAGCCCCAGCCCAGCCAGCTCCTCCAGTACTGATAGCCCCAGCCCAGTCATCTCCTCCAGTACTGTTAGACCCAGCCCAGTCAGCTCCTCCAGTACTGATAGCCCCAGCCCAGTCAGCTCCTCCAGTACTGATAGACCCAACCCAGTCAGCTCCTCCAGTACTGATAGCCCCAGTCCAGTCAGCTCCTCCAGTACTGATAGCCCCAGCCCAGTCAGCTCCTCCAGTACTGAGCCTTTGTTCAGTAATTTAATCGCTCCACTGCAGACACACTTTATAAGGAAAATATAAATTATAATATCTACCAATCAGCTAGACAGAATGAAGACTCTTAATAAGTAATCTCACCAAATGGATATTGCTTCAAATTTGAATGACGAGAGTTTATACTTTCACCTAGAAAGAAGGCATGTCAAGAGAGAGGGATGGATAGAGGGATATCAAGGGAGTAGGGATACAGGAAATGGAGAGGGTGAGAAATTGGGGGAGAGATGTATAAATGGGGAGATAAATAGATATAGATCTCTCAGAGGGTCCTATTAAATCAAAAAAGTCCATCCTATGCCTCCTGAGTCTGTCACCGCCCCCACATCTGTCGACCCCAACCACGTCTGTCTCCTCTAGCCTCCAGTCCCCATCTGCCCAGGTTGAGGTGAGCTGACTGAGCGAGGGGAAATTACACAACCAGCTATGAGAGAACCCACACAGGGTTATGGTTGGGGATTATGGACTGTCCAGTGCACGCAGGTAGAGTATGCACCAGCATCAGGACCACAGCCCTTTACCTCAGCATCAGGACCACAGCCCTCTACCTCAGCATCAGGACCACAGCCCTCTACCTCAGCATCAGGACCACAGCCCTCTACCTCAGCATCAGGACCACACCCCTCTACCTCAGTATCAGGACCACAGCCCTTTACCTCAGCATCAGGACCACAGCCCTTTACCTCAGTATCAGGACCCCAGCCCTCTACCTCAGCATCAGGACCACACCCCTCTACCTCAGCATCAGGACCACAGCCCTTTACCTCAGCATCCGGACCACACCCCTCTACCTCAGCATCAGGACCACAGCCCTTTACCTCAGCATCAGGACCACAGCCCTCTACCTCAGCATCCGGACCACAGCCCTCTACCTCAGCATCCGGACCACACCCCTCTACCTCAGCATCAGGACCACAGCCCTTTACCTCAGCATCCGGACCACACCCCTCTACCTCAGCATCAGGACCACAGCCCTTTACCTCAGCATCAGGACCACAGCCCTCTACCTCAGCATCCGGACCACACCCCTCTACCTCAGCATCCGGACCACAGCCCTCTACCTCAGCATCAGGACCACAACCCTTTACCTCAGCATCCGGACCACACCCCTCTACCTCAGCATCAGGACCACAGCCCTCTACCTCAGCATCAGGACCACAGCCCTCTACCTCAGCATCAGGACCACAGCCCTCTACCTCAGCATCAGGACCACAGCCCTTTACCTCAGCATCCGGACCACACCCCTCTACCTCAGCATCCGGACCACAGCCCTCTACCTCAGCATCAGGACCACAGCCCTCTACCTCAGCATCAGGACCACAGCCCTCTACCTCAGCATCCGGAACACAGCCCTCTACCTCAGCATCAGGACTACAGCCCTCTACCTCAGCATCAGGACCACAGCCTTCTTTCTACCTCAGCATCAGGACCACAACCCACTACCTCAGCATCATGACTACAGCCCTCTACCTCAGCATCAGCAGGCCTCACGGTCTACTGCACAGCTAACACGACACTATGGCTCTGCTTCTGTCCAGGATGCATGGGAGACTGCTATAGCTCTGATGACTCAGAAGCATGCACACGTGCAAACACGCGCACACACAGGGACACATACATAAATGCACACACACACACCCAGACAGACTCAGACATTATGCACACATACTGTAGGCACTCACACACACACACACACACACACACACACACACACACACACACACACACACACACACACACACACACACACACAATTATTTTTACACATTTTTACATAATTGACATTTAAGGGTAAAAAAATTGCATCATTTGTATTTATTTTTAATCTAGAAATTATAGAAGTTTGACAACCCTGTTTGTAATCTTGTAAATTATATGAATCTCAACCGTTAATCTTTTACAGTGATGAAGACATGTCATGGTATGGTGGGGTGTTCAACATAGGTCAACTTTGAGCAACTTTTATTTCTTGAATGTTTTGTCATTCAGGTCCAAAACGTCACTTTCTGACCACTTCTACAATGGGCAAATATGTATGGAAGGTGTGTGTGTGTGTGTGTGTGTGTGTGTGTGTGTGTGTGTGTGTGTGTGTGTGTGTGTGTGTGTCAGTAGGACTCCATCCACACTTAGTCTGTGTACGTATGCGTATGTGTTTTGAGCGAATCTCCAGAATCTGCTAACAGGAAGAGAACACTTCCTGCTCTGAGAGAGCCTCAACAGAAAGGGACGTACCACCCTGGTCAAACACAAGTAACTAAATATTTAACTTAACAATTCTTCCAAAAGCAATGAGGGACCAAATCAGAAGTCAACACAAGACAGGATCATGTTCTGTAGTTATTGAAACACTGGCCTCTGTAGATTGAAAGTAGCTGAAATTAGTCTGCCTCACAGTAAGGCTAACAGAACCAGTCGATAAGCAAACACACACACACACACAATCAATCACACAGGAGAGGACTCCATGTGCGTACTGAACCCAGATACCATCCTACACACTGGTTGTTAAAAGAAGCAGTTGTGACTTGTTTCTTTAAGGCTGAATGCTGAGACAGTCAGTCAGACATGGCTAGCCAGACAGCCTCAAGCTGAATGTATTCAGACTTGGAGAGAACCTACAGCCCTAAAGCTCAACTGAAAAGTGGAAAAGCTCAATGCACATAGTTGATAGAAGTAGCCATGATGCTAACCTCATCCCCAGGCATTGGGCATTAACATAGGTACATGCAAACACACAGACACACAGAGACACCCCCCACACACACACAAACACACGCTCATCCCCCACACCATCACCATCACCTCCTATCCCCCCCACAGACCATCACCCCCCATCCCCCCCACACACACCATCACCCCCTATCCCCCCCACACACACCATCACCCCCTATCCCCCCACAAACCATCACCCCCTATCCCCCCCACACACACCATCACCCCCTATGCCCCCCCACACACACCCCCACCCCCTATGCCCCACACCATCACCCCCTATCCCATAGACCATCACCCCTATGCTCCCCCCACACACCATCACAAGATATCCCCCACACCATCACCCCCTATCCCCCCCACACACCATCACCCCCTATCCCACCACACACACCATCAACCCCTATCCCCACACCCTCACCCCTATCCCCCACACCATCACCGCCTATCCCCCACACACACCATCACAAGATATCCCCCACACCATCACCCCCTATCCAACACCATCCCCCCCTATCCAACACCATCACCCCCTATCCCCCACACCATCACCCCCTATCCCCCCACACACACAATCACCCCCTATCCAACACCATCACCCGCTATCCAACACCATCACCCCCTATCCCCCACACCATCACCCCCTATCCCCACACACACACAATCACCCCCTATCCAACACCATCACCCCCTATCCCCCACACCATCACCCCCTATCCGCCCACACACACCATCACCCCCTATACCCCCCACACACACACACCATCACCCCCTATACCCCCCCAACACACACCATCACCCCCTATACCCCCCACACACACACCATCACCCCCTATCCCCCCCACACCATCACCCCCTATCGCCCACACCATCACCCCCTACCTCCCCCCACACCATCACAAGATATCCCCCACACCATCACCCCCTATCCCACACACCATCAACCCCTATCCCCCACACACACCATCACCCGCTATCCCCCACACCATCACCCACACCATCACCCCCACACACACCATCACAAGATATCCCCAACACCATCACCCCCTATATCCCACACCATCACCGCCTTCCCCCACACCATCACCCCCTATCCCCACACCATCACCCCCTATCCACCAACACACACCATCACCCCCTATCCCCCCACACACCATCACCCCCTATCCCCCACACCATCACCCCCTATCCCCACACCATCACCCCCTATCCACCAACACACACCATCACCCCCTATCCCCCCACACACCATCACCCCCTATCCACCAACACACACCATCACCCCCTATCCCCCCACACACCATCACCCCCTATCCCCCCCACGCACCATCACCACCTATCCACCAACACACACCATCACCACCTATCCCCCCCACACACCATCCCCACCTATCCCCCCACACACCATCAGCCCCTATCCCCCACACCATCACCCCCTATACCCAACCCCATCACCCCCTATCCCCCACACCATCACCCCTATCCCCCACACACACCATCACCTGCTATCCCCCCACACCATCACCTCCTATCCCCCACACCATCACCCCCCTCCCCCACACCACCACCCCCTATCCCCCTATCCCACACCATCACCCCTATCCCACACGCCATCACCCCCTATCCCCCAAACACACACACCATCCCCCGCCATCCCTCACACCATCACCCCCTATCCCACACACCATCACCCCCTATCCCACACAGCATCACCCCCTATCCCCCACACCTTCATCCTCAATTCCCCACACACACACCATCACCCGCTATCCCCCCACACCATCACCCCCTATCCCACACACCATTAACCCCTGTCCCACACACCATCACCCCTATCCCCCCCACACACACCAGCACCCCCTAACCCACACACCATCACCCGCTATCCCACACACTATCACCCCGTATCACCCACACACACACCAGCACCCCCTATCCCACACACCATCACCCCCTATCCCCCCCACACACACCAGCACCCCCTATCCCCCACACACACACCATCACCCGCTATCCCCCACACCATCAACCTCTATCCCACACACCATTACCCCCTATCCCCCACACACACACACCATCACCCCCTATCCCCCACACCATCAACCGCTATCCCACACACCATTACCCCCTATCCCCCACACACACACCATCACCCCCTATCCCCCACACACACACCATCACCCGCTATCCTACACACCATTACCCCCTATCCCCCACACACACACCATCACCCCCTATCCCCCACACACACACCATCACCCCCTATCCCCAACACACACACCATCACCCACTATCCCACACACCATCAGCCCCTATCCCCCCACACACACCATCACCCCCTATCCCCCACACACACACCATCACCCCCTATCCCCCCACACACACACCATCACCCCCTATCCCCCCCACACACACCATCACCCCCTATCCCCCACACCATCACCCCCTATACCCAACCCCATCACCCCCTATCCCCCACACCATCACCCCTATCCCCCACACACACCATCACCTGCTATCCCCCCACACCATCACCTCCTATCCCCCACACCATCACCCCCCTCCCCCACACCACCACCCCCTATCCCCCTATCCCACACCATCACCCCTATCCCACACGCCATCACCCCCTATCCCCCAAACACACACACCATCCCCCGCCATCCCTCACACCATCACCCCCTATCCCACACACCATCACCCCCTATCCCACACAGCATCACCCCCTATCCCCCACACCTTCATCCTCAATTCCACACACACACACCATCACCCGCTATCCCCCCACACCATCACCCCCTATCCCACACACCATTAACCCCTGTCCCACACACCATCACCCCTATCCCCCCCACACACACCAGCACCCCCTAACCCACACACCATCACCCGCTATCCCACACACTATCACCCCGTATCACCCACACACACACCAGCACCCCCTATCCCACACACCATCACCCCCTATCCCCCCCACACACACCAGCACCCCCTATCCCCCACACACACACCATCACCCCCTATCCCCACACACACACCATCACCCGCTATCCCCCACACCATCAACCTCTATCCCACACACCATTACCCCCTATCCCCCACACACACACACCATCACCCCCTATCCCCCACACCATCAACCGCTATCCCACACACCATTACCCCCTATCCCCCACACACACACCATCACCCCCTATCCCCCACACACACACCATCACCCGCTATCCTACACACCATTACCCCCTATCCCCCACACACACACCATCACCCCCTATCCCCCACACACACACCATCACCCCCTATCCCCAACACACACACCATCACCCGCTATCCCACACACCATCAGCCCCTATCCCCCCACACACACCATCACCCCCTATCCCCCACACACACACCATCACCCCCTATCCCCACACACACACACCATCACCCCCTATCCCCCCCCACACACACCATCACCCCCTATCCCCCACACCATCACCCCGTATCACCCACACACACACCATCACCCCCTATCCCCCACACCATCACCCCCTATCACCCACACACACACCATCATCCCCTATCCCCCACACCATCACCCCCTATCCCCCACACACACACCATCTCTCCCACTCAGAGAGAGTTGATATGTGTTTCTATTAGCAAACTACACCTGCTAACCAACACACCTCCAGTGTAGTTACAGTAAAATGTCTAGTGACAGCAGTAATGGATCCTCTTCAGTGTTTGACAAAAACACTAAAAGCCAGACGAGATTTATACCGTCAGTTTTTATTGCTCTTATTGAGTTTGGTAATGCCGAATTCAAGATGCTGTGCTGCCCTTTATAAAGTATACTGCTTCAGTCTCTCTAAGGCAGGCTCACACACGCATGCACACACAGAACACAGAACACACACAAAGAACACAGATCATGCAGAACACACACACAGAACACACACACACACAGAACACACACACAGAACACAGAACACACACACACACAGAACACACACACAGACCCATGTCTCTTCCCAGGTGACAGTATAATAGTGTGTCCTCTATGTAATGCGGTGAGATAATGCAAACCTCTTAGCATGGTTAATGTATGCCAGGAAAAGGCACAGTGGTTTAAAGGGTTTGGACTGATGGACAGAGAAAAAGACAGAGAGAGTGATAAATAGAGAGAGAAAAGAAACAGAGGAAACAAGAGATAAATAAAGAGACAGAGAGAGGCTGTTCAAGGCTGGATCAATCCTCCCTCCTCCCTCTCTGTGAGGTCAGGCCATACAGTCCCCATGCAGGGTCCCGATCAATAGGAGCTCATATTCAGGCTTACCTTGAGACTTCAGTGGCATTCAATCTGCTGCCTCTGGCCTGGGCTGCAACACTGTCTGTCCTCACTGACAGTCACACACACAGCCAGGCCATGGATCATGCTGCTGCTTTAGAGGTTTGCATGGGAGAGAGAGAGAGAGACATCGGTTGTGGTGAGGGGGAGCACTAGAAGGTATATCATTATTTTACTGTCACACACACACACACACACAGCACAGCACAGCACAGCACAGCACAGCACAGCACAGCACAGCACAGCACAGCACAGCACAGTCGAGCACAGCACAGCGGTAGCACTCTGATTAGCAGATAAACCCTGAATGCCACTTCACTCTCTCAATCAGCAGACAGACTGCAGTTCTGTGAATGAACTGGGACTCATAAGATATTAATGTGCCGAACTTGTCTCCAACACAAACGCATGGATGAATGACAAACCCCCCTGATACCTCAGTAACCCCGTTCACCAGAGAGAGAGAGCGTGTGTGAGCAGAGAGAACAGAGACTGAGGTGTTCAGGTAAGGAGAGATCGAATGGTGACTGAACTCTGTGTTCAGCTAGTTACCAGTGTAGCTACAATGTCAATGCTTTTACCACAAAAACATATACAGATGTATGTGTAATGACAGGATTATAGCACAATTGATGTCAATGAGATACAGCAGACATGAGCCCACACTGTCCCTCAATTCCCTATTCATTATTGAAACTGTGATACCTCTGTGATACCTAGCTGATTCATCATCTATCTCTGTGATACCTAGCTGATTCACCATCTATCTCTGTGATACCTAGATGATTCACCATCTATCTCTGTGATACCTAGCTGATTCATCATCTATCTCTGTGATACCTAGCTGATTCACCATCTATCTCTGTGATACCTAGCTGATTTACCATCTATCTCTGTGATACCTAGCTGATTCACCATCTATCTCTGTGATACCTAGCTGATTCACCATCTATCTCTGTGATACCTAGCTGATTCACCATCTATCTCTGTGATACCTAGCTGATTCACCATCTATCTCTGTGATACCTAGCCAATAATACTTCAGAATATTACTAAATGGAGACCTGCGATCACAGCTTCACAGCTCAGAGCCTATAGACAACGACCTCTAGGCGGTCTGCATGCTGCAAATTATATGTCTGTTAATAACAAGAAACCATGACATAAACACTGTAGCATAAACAAAGACATGCAGATACACAGGCTAGGCTATACGCTACTGTATGTGCAACGTTACAGCCTAGGCTACAATATCCTACCGCTCCCATTTCAGATGGTTTTAATGTATCAGCACCGTTACATTGTAACATTGTAGGTTAACCTCTGTAGCGGACATTATAAACAGGTCGGAGTCACATCGCTACTTTGCCTTTGTCTGTCCACATCTGTAAAAGGCTTCTTTCTATCTGCTCTCTTCCGTGTCGAATATAGTAGACCCACCCAGCTAAATGGACTGGAGGATACAGCCATTGACAAAAAAAAATGCTCTCCGAAAGAGAAAGCAAAGGCATATTAGAATATATGCTAATATCATAGGCGATATCAATCTTACCGTATTGACGGTTCATTTCATCCACATCGGGTGTGTTTGATGCTGCCGCTGATGCACACTGTAACTAATCCTGGATTTCCCACAATCAATCTGCGTATAGTATAGCTGCCTACATACGTGATGATGAGCGCTGAATGTGAATCCCAGTGACAGCCCAATACAGTGAGAAACAGCGAGAAAAAGTACTCTCCGTTTTCCAAGGGCAGAATAATCAAATCGGATCCGATGGCAGAACGCCTAACGGGCATCTGATCTCTACGCTCTGGGATTGATTAAAATGTTAGAGACTAGGTATTTGGTATTATAGGTGATCATATGACACACCCACATTGTATAACGCTGTCTTTATGCGACCCTGCAGCACCATATGGCCTACCTTACAATACTGAAGTCATTACAACCCATACATCAAATAATATGCATATTTAATGATATCGCAGCAGAATAGTCAGAAGTGCATCACTATGAAGTGATTGGGGTGAATATCCTGAGTTGTAATCACAGGCATCAGTTATGATTTACAACACTTTTGCAATCTCCCTTCTATAGGAATGCAAGGGTTTCACTTTCACCAATTTAGAAAGGAGGGAGGGAATGAGGGAGGGATCCATTCTCAAAGTATTTAAATAGGGCCTAGAGTTCAACCTGTTATTCTGTGGTTCAGAAGCCATGGGACTGAATGGGACCGTCATGGGACTGAATGGGACCGTCATGGGACTGAATGGGACCGTCATGTGACTGAATGGGACCATCATGGGGCTGAATGGGACCGTCATGGGACTGAATGGGACCGTCATGGGACTGAACGGGACAGTCCTGGGACTGAACGGGACAGTCATGGGACTGAATGGGACCGTCATGAGACTGAATGGGACCGGCATGTGACTGAATGGGACCGGCATGGGACTGAATGGGACCGTCATGGGGCTGAATGGGACCGTCATGGGACTGAATGGGACCGTCATGGGACTGAATGGGACCGTCGTGGGACTGAATGGGACCGTTGTGGGACTGAATGGGACCGTCGTGGGACTGAATGGGTCTGTCATGGGACAACCCCTTCCGCCTAACCTAGACACTTGTGTAGATCTGAAAGGATTGAATATTTGTAAGCAATGGGACCAAACATCTCTTTCTGTTTGGAAGGGAAATGTGGCCATCTAGTGGATATGAACCATCAACAAGAGAAAATGCATCTACGTATGTTAAAAACAAATTCTTAGTTACAATGACAACCTAGGAACAGTGGTTTAACTGCCTTTTTCAGTGGCAGAACATCAGAATTTTACCTTATCAGCTCAGGGATTTGATCTAGCAACCTCCTTCGAGTCTCTCTTTCTGGTGTAAAATAGGAACACAGTGACACCCAGTGGTATTTATTGGTGGAACAAATTGGTGTTGTGAGGTACAGAACTGACAAGAGGGTAGAACAAGAGAGAGGGAGACAAAGACAAAGTGTAAGGAGTTAAAATAACAGAGAGAGAAAGAGAACACTTGCTTTGGCAATGTTTCCCGTGCCAATAAAGCCCATTTGAATTTAATTTAATGTAATGGAGAGAGAGTGAGACAGAGAGAGAGGGAAATTAATGATAAAGGGGACAGAACAGTAAAAGTTCAGAATGATGAGGGACAGAGAGAGTAAGAAACAGAGAGAGACAGATTCACAGGGACTCACAGAGAGAGAGGAGCTCAAAGAGAAAGAAAGAGAGCGAGCGAGACTCACAGAGAGAGGCAAGAGAGAAGAAAGTGAGGGACCGTAGTTAATAATTGATATGGGCCCTGGTCCCAGACTCAGTTCTGGGTTCCGCAGAAGATCCCTCTATCTCCCTCACACAAAGCCATTTAGCAGTGATTCACATCAAAGCAGTCCAGCCTCCTGCTGCTAAGCTGAAAGGCCAGAGCCCCCATTGCCTCCCTGCTGCTCTAATAATGCATCCTTTATCAAGTTCACAAACTATTAATGCAGAGGGCTCACCGAGCTAATAACTTCAGAGAAGTAGAGAGAGGGGAGAGACAGAGAGAGAGACAGAGAGAGAGGGAAAGGCAGAGAGAGAGACACAGAGAGAGGGAAAGACAGAGAGAGAGAGAGAGAGAGAGAGAGACAGAGAGAGAGAGAGAGAGAGGGAGACAGATAGAGAGAGAGAGAGGGAGACAGAGAGAGAGAGAGAGAGAGAGGGAAACAGAGAGAGAGAGAGAGAGAGAGAGAGAGAGATAGAAACAGAAAGAGAAACAGAGAGAGACAGAGAGAGGGGAGAGACAGAGAGAGAGACAGAGAGAGAGAGAAACAGAGAGAGAGACAGAGAGAGGGGAGAGACAGAGAGAGAGACAGAGAGAGGGGAGAGAGACAGAGAGAGAGGGAAAGACAGAGATAGAGACAGAGAGAGAGGGAAAGACAGAGAGAGAGACAGAGAGAGAGAGATGGAGAGAGAGAGGGCGGGGAGACAGAGAAAGAGAGACAGAGAGGGAGAGAGAGAGGGGGAAGAGAGAGAGAGAGAGAGAGTGAGGGGGAAAGACAGAGAGAGAGAGAGACAGAGAGGGAGAGAGAGAGAGAGAGAGAGAGAGGGAGACAGAGAGAGAGAGAGAAACAGAGATAAACAGAGAGAGACAGAGAGAGCGAGTGTGAGACAGAGAGAGAGAGAGAAGGCGGGGAGACAGAGAGAGAGAGAGAGAGAGAGATAGAGAGACATCAAAGCTCAGTCGCAGTGTTTGGAGATCACAAGGCCTTCCGTGCTGCATCTGTCTCAAACACACTACCACTGAAACACAGCAGTGATGAACAACAAACATTTTATCTGGCCACTGATGGACGCAGATGTCTCGCCTCTCTCGGCTTACTCTCCCCTCTGTTCAGTGCTGCGGGGCACCACCACGGCTGACCAATCAATAGCCACCGCTCAGCGTTCGGTGAAAAGTACATAGAAGTGCTGAGTACTGGAACTTTTTGCTTTTCAAGGCTGCCCTTTCTTTGTTGTGTGCTAATGACTAAACCTTTTGATCTTAAAGACAGGGGCTGGGGTTGGGCGAGGTGTACAATGAGAGATGGGGTTGGATGTTAAGGCAGAGGTGGGTGGACAGGGGAGGGGAACTACCTTTTCATGTTACCTTTACTCCGCTATAGGGATTTATAATGAATGTCAGCACTGATAACAAAGCCCCATTTGCATATCATAATCGTCCATCTCTGGGTTTTCTGATCAGGTGGAAGGACTGCTCTGTTCTCTCCCTCCTCCTCTTTCCCCTCCAGTTCCCTTTGAAAGCTGTTTGAAGTGCACTGCCCTGCTGTTCAAATAACCAGGAACGTGTGCATGCCACCACTGAGCTGCCTGCCGCTGATTTGTTTAAAAGAGGAGAATGGGGGAAGAGGGGAGGAGGGGAGATGTAGGTGAGGAGAGGGAAGTATACTTTGTGTACATTATAGAACTCATTTGGCCTGAGATGATGCAACTTTCCATCATTTGCT